>NC_061509.1:14138927-14171912 GCF_022539505.1 Lolium rigidum | reverse complement strand
CAAAAATGAAGAAGGAATGTTATAGCGCATGTAAAGCCTCCGGATGCTCTTCAAGAGAGAAGAGGTTCGGGTGGTTTCCTATTCATGTGAATTGTTGATTGACACTTGTGAGTAATGTTAATTGTGTCCATATCCATGCTTCTATTTACTTCCCTTTAATGCCTTGAACGCATAAGTCTTGCGAGTAAGCACTCATTAATTAGAACTCAAAATCCAAACATTTTGGTTTCAAACCGATATGACGGAACTGCGATGACTCAGCTAGCTTTGGTACCTTGGTGCTTGCATGCCCTAACTAATGTGTGTACGTACATGCCCTAACTAATCGGTGTACGTTTTGTCCGATGGCAAAGAGTTGGCTGACTAGCTCTGCTCTGATTTGATTTGCACAAATAGATTGTGATTTTTTTTTGCAAATCGATCCGGAACAGATTTTCATGTTTGGGCATGCATGCACAGCTGGCACAAGAGAGGCGACCAGTGTTGGTTCCGATCGAATCCCAGTACCAGGAAACCGACTTAATCCAACGGACTATAAAATGACAGGTAGCACCTACTTCCAAAAAGTAATCAGAAGAATTTCCAGGTGTCTGACACGATGGCACAGCGGCCCCCACGCCCGCCCCATCCCCATCCCCACCCAGACCCGGACGCTGACCCAGACCAGGACCCAGACCAGCACCCGAATCCTGCGGATTTGCCTTTCGACCAGTTCGTTCGCTACCTTGGCAACCCGCCTCCACCTGGTGTGCCAGAATGGCGGCCTCGCTCCCCTTCCCCGCCGCCGCCGCCGCCGCCGGTGCAGCAGTTGCGCTTTCCGCCGCCTCCGCCTCCGCCGCAGGGCCCATCCTCCTTCACCGCCGCTGCGCCTCCGCCTCCGCCGCAGGGCCCATCCTCCTTCACCGCCGCGACCGTACGGGGGAATGCGCCACCGTCGACGAGGTACTGTCCACGGGCCTGCCTCTCCCTTCTTCGGCCGCAGCAGGGCACGGGCTCCTCCACCGCCGCTGCGCCGACGCAGCCGCAACCCGTCTCCTCCTACGCCGCTGCGCCTGCGCAGGTCCCGGCCTCCTCCACCGCCGCTGCGCCTCCGCAGGTCCCGGCCTCCTCCACCGCCGCTCCGCCGCCGCAGGGCTCGTCCTCCTCCACCGCCGCTGCGCCGACGCAGGGCCCGCCCTCCTCCTACGCCGCTGCGCCGACGCAGGGCACGACCTCCTCCTACGCCGCTGCGCTGACGCAGGGCACGGGCTCCTCCACCGCCGCTGCGCCGCCGCAGGGCCCGGCCTCCTCCACCGCCGCTGCGCCACGGCAGCCGCAGCCCGTCTTCTCCCACGCCGCCGACACAGTACGAGGGCCCGCACCACCATCGACGCTCCAGGCAAAACGGCGGCGCCTCATCGATCAGGACATCCGGTCATTCTACTACCGCGCGCCATCGGTCCCGTTCGAAGGGCGACCGAGGCCATCTGCTCCTCGCGGGCCTGCAGCTCCAAGGGCTTCGAAGCACCGCACCCAAGTGCCGTCGGCTCCCCCAGGTGCAAGGATCAGCCAAATCATGGACATGACCGACCCGCATCGCCAGAACCGCCGGGAACAGCGAATGCCCAGTGGCCCCCTTCCGCGTGCGCCGCAGGGTCAGGAGGTCGTCATCGTCCAGGAAGCGCAGGACCTCGAGGAGCACCCTCTCAACCATCCACCCGATGCTGTTCAAGGGGAGGGTCCGGAGGTGGTCCAGGACGTCGACGAGCATCCTCTCGAGCATCCACCCGAGGCTGTTCAAGGGGAGGGTGAGGAGGTCTTCCAGGACGTCGAGGACCAGGAGGAACTCGAGGACGCGGAATACATTGAGCAGCCGATGGAGTCCGAGTCCGAGGCCGAGGACGAGCCTGCACCGAATGATGCTGACAACGACCGCACCGCTGTTTCCTCCCCGCCCTCGACGGGCCATCCTTCAGGAACAGTGGAGGTGATTCACAATTCTTGTCCACTTTCTTGTGTTTTCAGTTCTTGTGATCAATCTTGATCTGTGTGTCCCAATGTGATCATCTTTTCGTTGTTCTGGTTACAGTACTGCGGAATTCCGATTGTCTAACACCACTTCTGGGATCGATTGAAATTTTGCCATTGCTGTTTCATTTCAGTAGTGCTAAGAAAGAAAGATTGCAAGACGATTTTGTACAAGATAACTCACTTGCTGCACATGCTTGTAAGGGTAATGTAACCAGTCTTGCTATTCTCACTCTACCTTGTCTTGTTTTGTGAAGGGTAATGCAAGCAGTATTGGAGCTAATGATGAACATAGGAATTTGGGGTTGTTATACAGTTCCGATGATGACTAACTCAAGGTAAGGGCAAGATGTTCAATCGTGTTCAGTGGTTTTCACCCATAATATAAGTCTAAATAATAACTGTTCTATAACTGATGTTATAAATAATGGGTGGCAGTTCATGGTTGTGGGGTGATACTCTGATGTTATGGGTAGAGATAAAAGATTTAATGAAGTTACTTTAAGTGTGGGTGTGGATACAATTCAATGGTCTTTGACAAAATATGAGGTTTTCTCTGTTAGTTCTCTGTGTAGAAAACTGATTCTGAATGATATTGGTTACCCACATGAACTGAATCTTGTGAATTGTGCAGAGTTCCGCCACCTGCCTCGCCTGCCCTCTTGATGAAGATACGGATCACCTCCTTCTGCTCTGCCCCCGCGCCAAACAGGTCTGGCGCCATTTTCACCACAACTTTGACAACATAACCTCTGCCACCTTCGAAGATTTCTGGCTCTCGCACTGCCGAACCTATGAAGAGACTACCATCAATACCGCCATCGCTTGGAACATTTGGAAGCGAAGGAATGCCCGGACCTTCAGCGGGCTAGACGAGCATCTTCCCACAGTCTCTCGAAGATGTATTGAAGACATTAGACTTTGGGCTTACCGATGTAACACTCCCTCCTCTACCTCCCTCCTTAATAACTGGTGTAACGGCCACGACCCACCCTGAGTCTCCACCCCCCTCCTTTCTCTCTCTGTCCTCCAAAACCTTTGTAATGAACCTTGTATGCTGATGTGTTCATATATAATGTTCAGGCCGGCGTAAGCCAGCCATAGTCCAGGTCAAAAATTTTGTGGTTGGTTCAGAGAAACAGCATACTAACACAAGACAATTTTTGAGGATAGGGTGGCAGGGGAGTGATACCTGCCATTTCTGGGGAATGAAGGAAACTGTTAATCATCTTTTTATGTCTTGTTCGGTGGCCAAAGTGATCTGGACTCTGGAGCATCTTATAATGATATTTTCGTTTCAGAAACATTCCTTAGAATGTACAGGATTTATTTGGAGGTTCGCTTGCTGAATTTGGTAAGAGAAAGGAACTTGTCATGGTAGGAATAGCTGCTGTTTTCTGGACAATATGGATATAAGATAATTGGAGATCCTTTTGTTCTGATTCACATCATTGGCCACAGGCTGAACTGTTGGTGTATATTACAAGTAAATATAAAAGTAGAGATACTTTATGGAAGGATATAAGAAGTGCGTGTTTTCATAATAAGAAAATAACTGACCCAATTGTGTTTGTTAACATGGTTGGACATTGGATTAACAGGAAAAAAGCGAGAGCCAATGATGTTGGGGGAAAAGCTAATTGAGCAATATAGCAAATGAGGTCTTGAAGGCTTTGTGAGGACAGAGGATTATGATCAGGATGATCATGCAGGATAATAAAGACATTCCGAGACCCTTTCGCATCATAGACTCTTTAGGATGGCAGTTTAGATGATTCTGTGTTGCTTTGATTTGGTCTTGTGGCGAAAACTGACGGTTGCCTGAGGGCTGATATATGTGTTCTAGATTCAGATTGCTGTTTTTTGAGATCCTCTCTGATTGTTGGTGATGCTGAGAGATGGAGTTTGTATATATAGAGACAATCTGGTTTCTGTATTGGAAATCCAAGGGATTCCCCTCAAGTAAGACTGTTCGAACAGGTGGCAAGTGAAGTTTTCATAGCGGCAAAGGGATGGCGGGCAGGAATTCCCAGGTTAACATGATAGTTTCTTTGCTGAGCGGTTTTATCCTGTTTTTGTTGTTCTTGGCTTAGGTGGCTGTAGTGTGATGGTTTCATTTTGCTTGTACAAAAACTTTCTCTTTCTACAAAGAGTAAAATGCATCAACGGTCACTCTAATTGTTGGAGTTGCTCGGTACGGTCACCGTACTGCTGGAATACGCCGCGGAGGTCACCGAACTTGTCATACATGATTTCTACGGTCACTGGTGCTGTACGCTGTTAGACAGTTAAGATTGTGTAGCATAGCTTGTTAGTATCTAGTTACAGATAGATACGAGGTTGTTGTATAGGATATGATCGGTAGCTGTAGATGCGATCTATGATTGTTACCTAAACCCCTTGTACAAGTCTTTGACATATAAATACATGCGGTAGATGAGCCTGAGGGCCATCTCGCCTTCTCCAATCTTTCTATCTGTTTACATGGTATCAGAGCCACAACGGCAAATGTCTTCCTCTTCCTCCACCAACGCCATGGCGCCCTCCGTCACCGCCGCAGTCACCGTCAAGCTGAGCAACTCCAACTTCATGCTGTGGCAAGCACAGATGCTCACCCACCTGCGGACGCACAGCCTGCTCGGCTACATCGATGGGTCCATCGAGGCGCCGGCGGAAACTATCTTCACCACCACTGATGCTGGCCGTACTGAGGTTGTCAACCCTGAGTATGCAACCTGGTACATCCGTGACCAGACCGTGCTGAGCGGTTTCTTCTCCACGGTGACGGCGGAGATCCTCGCGCACATCATGAACGCGCCCACGGCGCGCACTGCATGGCAGATCCTGCAGCGCATGTTCTCTTCAAGGTCGCGTGCGCGGGTCATCCAGATCCGATCGCAGCTCACCTCGGCCAAGAAGAAAGGAGTCTCTGCTGCGGACTACTTCCGCAACATGAAGATGATGGCGGACACACTCGCCGCGATCGGCCAGCCCCTACAAGAGGAGGAGGTGATCTCCTACATCCTCGCCGGGCTCGGCCCCAATTACGACTCCCTCGTCACCTCGCTCAGCGTCAAGGATGATCTGACGCTTGATGAGATCTATTCTCACCTGCTGGCGTACGAGCATCGCCACGAGGTTCAAGACGCCGAGTACACCATCGGCGGCGGCGTTGCCGCTAACTTCACTAGCCGCAACCAGGGTCGTGGCAATGGCGGCCACCCTGGTGGTCACCCTGGAGGCCGTGGCAATGGAGGCCGCGGCGGGGGCAACAGCGGCAATGGAGGCCGTGGTGGCGGCAATGGTGGCCGCGGTGGCGGCGGCAATGGCGGCGGCAACCACGGCAATGGAGGTCGTGGCAATGGAGGCCGCAACCAAGGGCGCGGTGGCCACTCTGGTGGCACTGGTGGATCGCGCCCAATCTGCCAAATCTGCAACAAGGTGGGGCACATTGCCCTTCGCTGCTACAGCCGCTTCGATCACGCTTACGGCGGCGAGGAGGAGCACCACTTCGCCAACCACGCCTCCACCTCCTATCAGATGGATCCCTCCTGGTACATGGACTCGGGAGCGACTGACCACATCACCGGGGACCTAGAGCGTCTCCACATGCGCGATGGCTACAACGGCAACGATCGCGTGCAGGTCGGCAACGGGACAGGTTTGCACATTACCCATACTGGTCAAAGTTCAATTAACACTGTTGCCAATCCTCTTGTCCTTAACAATGTCCTTCGAGTTCCCCAAATCTCCAAAAACCTTCTGTCAGTTCATAAGCTTGCCAAAGATAATGGTGTATTCATCGTTTTTTATCCTCACTATTTTCTTATCAAGGATCTGGAGACGGGGAGAACTCTGCTTCGCGGCAGGTGTAAGGGAGGACTTTACCCCATCGAGTCATCAGAAATAAGCGCCCTCAAGTGTGCCATGTTCACCGCTAGGATCAGCAAAGAGCAATGGCATCGGCGCCTAGGACATCCATCATCTCAAGTAGTGCAATCCATTTTACGATTGAACAATTTATCGTTTTGTAATAATGAGCATGCAAATGTTTGCAATGCGTGTCAACTTGCTAAGAGCCATCAGCTCCCTTATTCGATTTCTAGACATGTTTCAACCTCTCCACTTGAACTTATCTATACTGATGTTTGGGGTCCTGCCATTACCTCTGTTGGAGGGTTTAAATAATATGTGAGTTTTATCGACGATTTTAGCAAATTTTCCTGGGTTTATCTTCTCCACGCCAAATCTGAAGTTGAGGACGTTTTTCTCAAATTTCAGAAACATGTTGAACTCCTCCTTAATCACAAAATCAAAGGGGTACAATCTGATTGGGGTGGGGAATATCGTCGTCTTCACAAGTATTTCGATTCCACCGGAATTTCTCACACCATTTCATGTCCTCACACCCACCAACAGAATGGATCCGCTGAGCGGAAACATAGACACATTGTTGAAACAGGAATTGCACTCTTAGCCCAATCTTCTATGCCTCTTCAGTTTTGGGATGAAGCTTTTTGCACTGCCACTTATCTCATAAATCGCCTACCCACGCGAGTTATTGACAATGCCACTCCTCTCGAGCGTCTCCTAGGTGACAAAGCCAAACCAAATTATCATATGCTTAAATCCTTTGGATGCGCATGTTGGCCCCTTCTTCGTCCCTACAATGCTCGAAAACTCTCTTTCGGATCTAAGGAGTGTGTTTTCATTGGTTATAGTGGCCACCACAAAGGGTACAAGTGTCTCGATGTAGCCTCGGGCCGAGTGTATATTTCACGGGATGTCATCTTTGATGAACAATCCTTTCCGTTTTCTCGACTTGATTCCTCTAAAAATTCCCCATCTTACACATATGAGTCTCTCCTTGACCTTGGCAACATTGTTTCTTGTACTAATGATCGTATCGATGTGCAAAACCCCGTTGTTTTTCCTCATGCAGGATCTCCAGCAGCCGGCGTCCCTGGTGATCACGTCGATCACGACGATCATGCACCCCAGCCTTCTCATGCTGGGCCGTCTGCGGACAGTGCTGCGGCTCATGATGGGCCGGCCTCCAGCATGACGGATCCTGCGGCCCATGAGGCCGCTTCGCCCTCGACCTCGCCTGCACCGAGCTCCTCGTCGCTGTCCACCTCCTCTCAGGTTGTGCTTGTCCCACCTGCACCTGATCGTGAGCATCGGATGCAAACGCGCCTTCGTGCTGGCAAGCCGTGCCCAAACGAGAGGACGGATGGCACGGTCACCTATTCTGCTACTCGTGTGGTGGACGGCGAGCCTTCGTCGGTCCGTGCTGCTTTGCAGATTCCGGCGTGGAAGGCTGCTATGGACGCAGAATATTCAGCATTGCAGCGCAATCAGACCTGGCGGTTGGTACCTGCTCGGCGCGGCCTCAATATCATTGATAGTCGATGGGTCTACAAGGTCAAGCGCAAACCAGATGGCTCTGTTGATCGGTTTAAGGCGCGTCTTGTCGCCAAGGGGTTTAAACAGCGGCATGGCATTGACTACGATGACACCTACGAGTCCCGTGATCAAGCCCACCACCATCCGTGTGATTCCGACACTTGCGGTACAACGTGGATGGCAAATTCGGCAGCTTGATGTTGACAATGCATTCCTTCATGGACATCTTGAAGAGGATGTCTACATGGTACAGCCTCCTGGCTATGTTGATCAGCGTTTTCCTCACCATGTCTGCAAATTGGAGAAATCTCTCTATGGGTTAAAACAAGCGCCCAGGGCGTGGTTTGCTCGCTTAAGCACCAGACTGCAAGAACTTGGTTTTGTTCCTTCCAAGGCTGATGTGTCGCTGTTCATCTACAAGCATGCCCGGGTCACCATTTTTATGCTTGTTTATGTCGATGATATCATCGTCGTCAGTTCCACTGTCCAGGCTGTCGACCGTCTGCTTCATCAGCTTCGTCAGTCATTTCCTGTCAAGGATCTTGGACAGCTTGGCTATTTTCGGGTATCGAGGTGCAGCATCATTCGGCGATCTGCATCTCTCCCAACAGAAGTACATTGTTGATCTTCTGGCTCGGACAAACATGACTCAGGCGAAACCTGTGTGCACCCCTATGGCGACCAATGACAAGCTGTCCCGGTATGTTGGTAATCCTCTCTCTGCTGAGGATATAACCAAGTACGAAGTGTTGTTGGAGCCCTTCGATCATCCGACCTTGACAAGGCTCGACATTGCTTTCGGTGTCAATAAAGTTTGTCAATTTCTTCAGGCTCCAACTGATGTGCACTGGTCCGCGGTGAAGCGTATTCTTCGTTACCTTAAGCTCACCATGCGTCTTGGTCTCACTCTTCGCCGATCATCCTCTCTCCTGCTGAGTGGTTTTTCTGATGCGGACTGGGCCGGTTGCCCCGATGATCGTCGGTCGACAGGGGGGCATGTGGTGTTTCTTGGAGGAAATCTTGTTGCATGGAGCTCTAGGAAGCAACCCACTGTTTCACGATCAAGCACGGAGGCTGAATACAAATCTGTCGCGAATGCGACCGCTGAAATCATCTGGATACAAGGGTTACCTGCAGGAACTTGGAGTTTACTGCGTCAAGCACCTGTTCTCCGGTGCGACAATCTTGGTGCTACGTATCCGTCAATGAACCCGGTGTTTCATGCCCGTACCAAGCACATTGAGGTGGATTACCATTTTGTTCGAGAGCGAGTAGCACGCAGAGCTCTTGACATTCGGTTTATTTCCACTCATGATCAACTGGCTGATGTTCTGACAAAACCTCTTGCTACACAGTTATTTGTAAAGTTCGAAACGATCCGAACATGAGCTTACCCTGCTCGGATCGAGGGGCGTGTTAGACGGTTAAGATTGTGTAGCATAGCTTGTTAGTATCTAGTTACGAGATAGATACGAGGTTGTTGTATAGGATATGATCGGTAGCTGTAGATGCGATCTATGGTTGTTACCTAAACCCCTTGTACAAGTCTTTGACATATAAATACATGCGGTAGATGAGCCTGAGGGCCATCTCGCCTTCTCCAATCTTTCTATCTGTTTACATACGCGCGCGTGTATTTGGTGACGTGGCCGTCATGCAGATCACTGAACTTTGAGATGAATTGAATCAAAGGTCACTGCGTCGACTGGCCGTCATGCAAAAGAGAAAAATTGTAGGGGCGAAATTGCAAAAGAACGGATTGGGACAGAAATGCAAACGGCAGGTCGGTCGGTAGAGGTGTAAAAAATCCCCCCGCGTTGACCCGCCCCTATTCTCCCCCAAATCGCTCCCTTCTTCCTCCAGCCGCTGCCGGGCAAAATCCGGCGGATTCGTCCACCTCGTCCTCGATTCGGCGAGATCGTCGGCCGATTAGTGCTCCTAACCAACCAAATCCGGCCATAGACTAGACAAAGAGTCCACGAGCGGAGCTCGCTGGTACCACCAATTCTTCCTCCCACGGCCTGTACCAGAGCATCCCAGCGATGGAGATCGCTCGTCGGTTGTACCTGCAGCGGGCGTCGACAGAAGCCCGAGAAACGGAGGAAGCGGCGGCGGCGTTGATGGGCATGGCGGGGGTGGAGCAGGACCAGATGTTTGCGCCTCGCTCCATGGTCGATATGAAGCGTCTGGGGGTGGCGTGCAGGCGCAGAGGTATGGAGCTTCTCATCCGGTGGGAATCGGAGTTCTTGAAGCGGCACCTGGTGGAGATGCCTATGGCTGTACTGGCGGCGTACAACAGGTGCTGCCAAGGCCGGCGGTGATCCGGAGCACACGTCCGACGTGATAGAAGTCTGCAAGTATGTGGATGTTCCAGATGTTGGATTAAGGTACATTTCGAAGATAGAATTGGCTAGATTGTTGATGAATAGCATAGAGCACCCAGCTCCTCCGCTCAGGGTGCCGTTGCCATGGAATCCACCAGGCAGAGGGCAGCCTAGGCCTTGAAGCAAGATCAGGTACTGCTAATTGCAGAGGAAGAAGAACAAGTGAGAGTAGCATGTCGAATTCCAGAAGATGAAGGAGAAGAATGCTTTTGGAGGTGATCAGTACATGTGTAGTGCTAGCTTTTGAAGTTGTTTGTACCAATGTAGTGGTACAAATGCAGTGGTACCAATGTAGTGGTTTAAGTGCAAGTAGAAATGCAGTTTGTGTAGTATAGATGCAGTAACCTTTTGGAGATATGTAGTGTTGCAATGTGTAGTGTAGAAGCTATGCAGTGGTAGGAACGAAATGGTAGGAATGCAATAGTCTGTGTACTGGTACATGCACAGTACCTATGCAATGTTGGAATCTATGTAACCTTTTGGAGATATATGAAATTAATTTATCTCTATGTCATCATGTGCAGCTCTATGTTTGAACATACCTTGGAATCTATGTGAAATTCATTTAGCTCTATCTCATCTGATATACCTTGGAATCTATGTCATCAGGTGAAGCTCTGTTATGTTCAATTACATATGTCAGCTTTACCTGAATGAACCATACTCTTGGAAGCTGTTGGTACACCATTTTGCTCCATTTTGTTACAGGAACCATATTGTCTGGATTATAGGAACCATATTGTCTGGATTATTATCTCTGGAAGCTTTTGCTGAATGAAGCATACTGTCTGGAAGCATAGTGTTGTCTGGATAAACAAGATAATGTCTACAAGCATTAAGGTATTATGTTACAGGAACCATACTGATGCATAATTCATCAATGAGGTATAGTCATTACTGTCTGTCCTGTATTCTTTCTGCATAAACAAGCATATGACTGTATTTCAATTGTGTAGTCGCCGAGTCGTTTTCCAAAAATCACGGCGACTCGCGACTATGCAACCACGGTGAGTCAAAGCAGGGAGGACGACGTCCAGGGAGAAAGGGATCGTGGAAATGAATCCGTTTCCTTTTGTGTAGCGATCATCAGGGACGGGCGTGCGTGGTTTCGTATTTTCCTCTGTGGCAGAGTATGTCCGTCATCCTAATTTGCTAAGTGCACCAAAGAGATTTGATCAGGATAATTATAACTGCTATGTTTAGTGGGCCTGATTGTTGGGTTGTAGTGCATCCGTGTACGTTGTGGGGTGCAGTTAGAGAAAATCATGTTTGATCCTTTATAAGTAGTAGAGATAAGTAGTAGAGATACACACTTATATTACATGTGGTACATATATAACCACTTATTTGGCTTAAAGCCCAAGCCAACGGAATTTAAAATACGTTCTATTACAATACCACCTATACTACTTTATTCTTCCTTGGAGCTCTACTCCTCCTCATCATAACTCGCCTCCGCGTACATCCCTGGGGTCCATCCGGTACAGCGATTCGTCTTCCGAACACCGTCCGGAACGAAGGTCCTTCCTGTAGGTATGTAATCTAAATCGGACGAAGTGCCGAGACAGAGATCTGTCATGCCAAAGTAACTGGATAATGACTCATATGTATCCCTAGTAGGATACATCTCACCTTCTTCTGCCATCCATGGAGGATTTCTATTCACCTGCCCTCTCATCTTCTTATTCTTCTTCTTCTTTTTCTTCATTCCAGAACTCTCACCTACCACGTACTGGGATGTCTTGGGTAGTCCCATCTCCAGATCTAAAGAAATGGAGTTGGTGTCTTTCTCTTCCTGCCCAAAGCTTTGGTTAACGTCTTGGTTAACCTCGCCTCCTTCATCCTCTGTATCACAAGTGATGGGTTCTCCTTCATCACCAAATGGTTCCCCGAAACGCCAACCAGTCGAATTCTCGATTGGTGACTCCGAGCAGTTTAGGTTTCTGGAATCATCTCCCCCATATCCAGATTCATACGATGCTGACACATGCGGATAGTGTGGGACAAAGTTGGGTGTAAGTGGGTCTCTCTTGGGCAACTGGTCACTCAAATCAACATAGCTGTTTAGGCTAAAGAAAGGTGTAGTGTGTTGTGGTTGTGCCCTCAGATCACGCATCCGAGCTTGGATTTTATCAGGGTCCGTGAACTCAGCTAGCATGTGGTAAATCTCACCCACCATCTTCATGTGTAAAAGGTACATCGTGGTCAATAAAGACTTACATCTATCCATGTGCTTTGCTGCAGCTTCAGGACTTCTGTGTGCCAACACCAGATGATTCAGAGTGGGATCCTCATCTTGCTCGGCATGAGGTATATGAGAATACTCTGAACATAGCAGTTCTAATGACTTGTGCTGCCTTATCTCAAGGATTGCCTTGAATAGGGCCATGTGATAGGCTGTGGTGATGGTTTTAGCTTCTCCGTATGGCATTATACGACTCATCATCAGTTGCATCGGTAGTTGGACCGATACTCTGCACTTGGCTAGGATTTCTCCATCATAATAGGTATACTTGAGAACAGGTATCCGAGTTTCACAATGGAGTTCCTTCAGCATCCCACGTAGGAGATCTGTGATTGGTCCATCATAATCACCGAGCCAACCCTCAACCTTCCTCAAAGTCCTCTTAGGAAACGTGTTCGCCATTATGGGTGTATACAAGAGCAGAATATTAGTAGTGATGATGTATCATAATAGCTATAATAAAGAATTATCGCACTAAAAGATATGGTTTTTCTATTCTCATGTGAATAATCACCATATTTCTAGAGAATCCTTTACTATTTCTACTTGAATCCTACAGGTTTAGTCCCTATACTAGGTTTTTCCAACCTAAGGTCGCAACATTTGCTCTGATACCAGCTGCGGTGACCCAGCATACCACTGCATGTTGTTGTATACAAGTCGTTGATATGATCTTTGTGAAGGGACTTCTTCACAATTGCCATATCCCTCGAGTGGTACAACAGAAACATTGCAGGTCATAACACTCCAAATATTATTACAAACATTGTCTTAACAAGTTGGCATTCTCACAGGTCCTATGAGAACACCCTAAGATACTACTTAAGTACAATTACAACTCACATCCATATATGAAAGAGAGCTCAGCAACTTATTTAGGTAAGTTTTATGCTGCTCGGCTCTATGATACTAGGGTATATCACTACTCCTCCTCCTCCGTCTCGTCGGGTCCGTAGACTATCCCATAGTCTACTCCTTCAACCCCTCCGGTAAGATCAGGTTCCTCGTAGACCAGCTCATAGCTTCCTTCTGGTGCTCCATCGGCGATGGCCTCCACTTCCGGATCACAGTCTAGCAAGGGTGTCGAAAGAAAGTGAGTACGTGGGTACTCAGCAAGTTCAAAAGAGTAAAAGGTGTTTGATGCACTAGCTACGACCATTGATCGGGAAATCTCGGGTCAATGCATGTTTTGAAATCATTTCTTCAAAAGGTTGCTTTTATTATGAAAACTATGCCCGTCGGTCTTCACGGAGTTGACCAGAACTTCGTGGAGTTCCTTTCCTGCCGCGTTCGCGAGTTCCCTTCCCGGAACAAGGAGTGACGGCCACAATTTGATACACTCTGCGAGAGGTGCGTTACTTTTCCCATAAGAGATCCCATCCTTTTTGCCATCCGCGGGACTTGCCCCCGTTCACACTTCCTTTGGTGTGAGGCCAGGTATGAAAATCCAAGCCCACACCGCCTTCTCCGCGACCCTGCAAACCCACCCTTTTGTCCACCCGTACACCCCCGGTAGACATCTCCCGATCATACGGCTTTACCCACGGTGTACTTTGGACAATCCATCATAGACGGAAGAGCCGATCATCCACACGGATGGGGATTTAAAAGGCCATCCCAACCTACGGCGAGTGCATCCAGCACCCCGCGGCTCTAACCAGTCCGTTGGCGTGCAGGAGGGAAAAGATACGGTTGGCTTCCCTAGAGCCATTATAGATCTTATGGTTAACGCGGTATGTACGGCGCTAGAATCACTGGACGGCATTGGTAATTACTCCTAGGTTAATATAACTCATGCAATGGAACCTCCACCATATCAACACATACCATGGTTCCATTGCCAGCCACATAGTCATATTCATAATTGGAAAAGTAACATTTCATTTGCCATGCAGGAATGATAAGTATATAGCTTTGCAGTAAAGTAATAGAAAATACTCAAGTTGGTATGAGCAAGGGTGAACTTGCCTGTGGACTGCGAGATAGTGCAGTTCAATGCAGTGGATGGAACCTGGACCTCGGGTTCTGTAAGAAGCATCATTGTCCGGTAAGGACAATGTTATAAAATCCAAATAATGCAGTCATGAATGTATTATTTTATGTGGAATCCCTTACCCCAATTATTTGTCAAAATTTAGGGTTGAATTAAGATTTATGCCTTTGGCATTAATTTGCAATTGCTTTTATTTGTAAAAACACTTTGTTCTCATAAATAAAATGATTCATAGTAATACCACTTTATTTTTGTGATTCATTATTTATTTCAAAATAATTTGAAATAATAGAGTTGCCTCTATATTTTGGAATAAGAAGAATAGAATATTTTCCTTTGGAAAATATCTTTCTTTAACAGAAATGACTTGGAATAATATAATTTCATTTTGAAATATTTGAAAACAACTATTTGAACTTATTTGAGATTTTTCCTTGATTTTTTTAAATACAAGGAAATAATAGTTTAAAATTCCAAGTTTTAATTTAAATTTAGGAAATTCCAAAATTTGAATTTGTTTCCTAAATTCCATTTCTTATTTTATTCTTGTTAAGAATGATTTATCATTTACAAATCCAATTTTTCATGGATTTTTAGAGGTATATTTTATTTACTAAAATTTTGTGAAATTCTAGGCTATTTTCCAAAATAGGAAAAGACTAAAATACCCCCCGGCCCCTATTGGGCCAGCCCATTTCACTCAGCCCATTTGGACAGCCCACCACGGCTTGTCCAAAACGGTTCGGTGGAACCATTTCGGCCCACCTCACTCACTCGCACGCTCCTCTCTCTCACTCGTGACCTAACCCTAGTTCTGGCGACGCGCGTGGCGATGGCGTCGCCGCCATGGCCGCCGCCGTGCTCCGGCCACCTCCGTGCTCCCCTGACCTTGCCACCTATACCATCTGAACCGCCGCGCGACGATCTATCGATCCGTCCGCGTGGTTCCGTCGTTCTCTTCCTCCTCTGGCAGATCGCCTCCCCTCTGGATCTCGTGGAGAATCGCCTCCGGCGATTGGCTATCTCCGACGAGCTGGCGTCCTTGTCGTCGACGTGAGCGCGTGTCTGGGATTGACCTGGCGCGGGTGCTGTGCTCGCAGCGCCTGTGCCGTCGTCTCGGGGTGCTGTGCTTGTTATCACCAGAATTTGACCGGATCAGAGGTGGGCCGTGATTGGAGATAGGCTTGAAGAATATACATAGAAGGAATACATGAATCGGCCTTGTGTACCAAGTTTGGGCTAATTGTCCGTGTATCTGTACCATAGTAGGATACGTGTCGGTCAGAAGTTAGAGTTTAACCCGTGCACGGTTAGGTGCACGCCTGAATTAGAAAGTCCCCCGGACTATAAATATGTATCTAGGGTTTATGAAATAAACAACAACCAACGTTCACCAAAAACCAATCTCGGCGCATCGCCAACTCCCCGTCTCGAGGGTTTCTTCCGGGTAAGCACCATGCTGCCTAGATCGCATCTTGCGATCTAGGCAGCGACACGTTTATTCGTCTTCCATGCGTTGCTAGTACTCGAAGCCTTTTTGATGGCGAGCAACGTAGTTATCATAGATGTTTTAGGGTTAGCATTGTTCTTCGTATCATATGCTATCGTCGTGCAACCCTTAGGCATCTAGCCGCCCTTACGCTCGTCACGGGTGTAAGGGCGGCACCCGCTTGATCCTTGTTTAGTAGATCCGGTCCGTTATGATTGCTCCTTGTTCTTCAAGGATTAGTTTAATTTATCCGCATTGTTAGGCCTTACAAAGGGTTGGAGGATCCAGCGGCGTGTAGGGTGTAGTTTGCTAGCCCTAGACAGGATGTTCCGGGGATCAACCTCGTGTTGGTTTTTAGGCCCTGTTTAGGATCGGCTTACGATCACCGTAGCGCGAGGCCCAATCACGAGTAGGATGTTCCGATTATGCGGTGAAAACCCCAAATCGTAGTAGGTCGCTTTAGCTTTATCTTGATCAAGCAGGACCACCATCTGATCGTACACCTCGTACATATCATGGGTGGATCGGCTCCTTGAGCCGATTCACGGGACAACTCGAGAGCCGATCGAGGCTCGTATTTAACGTTTACGTGTATGCCATGCAGGAAATTAAGCGAGGCATCATCCAACACCTTCCTGACCAGGTATAGGTCAGGTGGCATGCCCTTGCATCAGCATCGGACGTGTGTGCAGAAGGCTTTGCGGGCCGTCGCTCGGAGGGACCGGGGCCAGCCGCAGTCTCGGGAGATTCTCGGCTCTACGGTGTTGCCCGTCGCTGCCCGCCGGTGGGTTTCGACCGCAACACATTCGGCACGCCCGGTGGGACAATCTTCGACATCCACCGCATCGCCATCTACATCCGAGATGGCGGAAGGCACTCCGGTCAAGTACGAGGATCTGACTGAGGAGCTCAAAAAGAAGCATGACGAGATCAAAGCAGTCCTCGAAGCCGACCTCATCGGCTCTTTCCACAGAACCCGCTCCCATGGCATCAGGTGGAAAGGGTTCTCACCTGAAGGCGCGCTTGATGGAGTGGACCTGTCCTCCCCGTCAGAAGAACGCACCAGGTCGCTGCGTCAGGAGATCAACTTCATGGTGGCTCATTCGCTGCACCGCCACTCTGAGAGCCTGGTGAACACTTTGGAGCGTGTCGCTCTGCGCGTGATCCAGGAAATCATGAGCCATCGGTATTTGATGCGCGTGATTGACGTATTGTCTTTTCGTTCGACACGCGTCCGTTGGGAACCCCAAGAGGAAGGTGTGATACGCACAGCGGAAAGTTTCCCTCAGTAAGAAACCAAGGTTTAATCGAACCAGTAGGAGTCAAGAAGCACGTTGAAGGTTGATGGCGGCGGGATGTAGTGCGGCGCAACACCAGAGATTCCGGCGCCAACGTGGAACCTGCACAACACAACCAAAGTACTTTGCCCCAACGAAACGGTGAGGTTGTCAATCTCACCGGCTTGCTCGTAACAAAGGATTAACCGTATTGTGTGGAAGATGATTGTTTGCGAGAGAAAACAGTAAAAACAAGTATTGCAGCAGATTTGTATTTCGAGTATTAAAGAATGGACCGGGGTCCACGGTTCACTAGAGGTGTCTCTCCCATAAGATAAAAGCATGTTGGGTGAACAAATTACGGTCGGGCAATTGACAAATAGAGAGAGCATAACAATGCACATACATGACATGATAAGTATAGTGAGATTTAATTGGGCATTACGACAAAGTACATAGACCGCCATCCAAGCTGCATCTATACCTAAAAAGTCCACCTTCGGGTTATCGTCCGAACCCCTCCGGTATTAAGTTGCAAAGCAACGAGACAATTGCATTAAGTATGGTGCGTAATGTAATCAACAACTACATCCTCGGAAATAGCGCCAATGTTTTATCCCTAGTGGCAACGAGCACAACACAACCATAGAACTTTCTGTCACTTGTCCCAGGTGTCAATGCAGGCATGAACCCACTATCGAGCATAAATACTCCCTCTTGGAGTTAAAAGTAAAAACTTGGCCAGAGCCTCTACTAGAAACGGAGAGCATGCAAGATCATAAACAACACATGTATAATAACTTGATAATTAACATGACATAGTATTCTCTATCCATCGGATCCCGACAAACACAACATATAGAATTACGGATAGATGATCTTGATCATGTTAGGCAGCTCACAAGATCCAACAATGAAGCACAATGAGGAGAAGACAACCATCTAGCTACTGCTATGGACCCATAGTCCGGGGGTAGACTACTCACTCATCACTCCGGAGGCGACCATGGCGGTGTAGAGTCCTCCGGGAGATGATTCCCCTCTCCGGCGGGGTGCCGGAGGCGATCTCCTGGATCCCCGAGATGGGATCGGCGGCGACGGCGTCTCGGTAAGGTTTTCCGTATCGTGGCTCTCGGTCTCGGGGGTTTCGTCACGGAGGCTTTAAGTAGGCGGAAGGGCAAGTCAAGAGGCGGCACGGGGGCCCACACCATAGGCCGGCGCGGCCGGGGGTGGGGCCGCGCCGCCCTAGGGTTTGGCCACCCCGTGGCCCCTCTTCGTCTCGTCTTCGGACTTCCGGAAGCTTCGTGGAAAAATAGGCCCCCGGGCTTTGATTTCGTCCAATTCCGAGAATATTTCGTTACTAGGATTTCGAAACCAAAAACAGCAGAACAACAGAAGCGGCACTTCGGCATCTTGTTAATAGGTTAGTTCCGGAAAATGCACGAATATGACATAAAGTGTGCATAAAACATGTAGGTATCATCAATAATATGGCATAGAACATAAGAAATTATCGATACGTCGGAGACGTATCAAGCATCCCCAAGCTTAGTTCTCGCTCGTCCCGAGCGGTAAAACGATAACAAAGATAATTTCGAAGTGATATGCCATCATAACCTTGATCATACTATTTGTAAACATATGTAGTGGATGCAGCGATCAAAACAATGGTGATGACATGAGTAAACAGGTGAATCATATAGCAAAGACTTTTCATGAATAGTACTTCAAGACAAGTATTAATAAGTCGTGCATAAGAGTTAACTCATAAAGCAATAAATCAAAGTAAAGGTATTGAAGCAACACAAAGGAAGATTAAGTTTCAGCGGTTGCTTTCAACTTGTAACATGTATATCTCATGGATAATAGTCAACATAGAGTAATATAACAAGTACAATATGCAAGTATGTAGGAATCAATGCACGGTTCACACAAGTGTTTGCTTCTTGAGGTGGAGAGAGATAGGTGAACTGACTCAACATAAAAGTAAAGAGAATGGTCCTTCAAAGAGGAAAGCATCGATTGCTATATTTGTGCTAGAGCTTTTATTTTGAAAACATGAAACAATTTTGTCAACGGTAGTAATAAAGCATATGAGTTATGAAAGTTATATCTTACAAGTTGCAAGTCTCATGCATAGTATACTAATAGTGCCCGCACCTTGTCCTAATTAACTTGGACTACCGGATCTTTGCAATGCACATGTTTTGACCAAGTGTCACAATGGGGTACCTCCATGCCGCCTGTACAAAGGTCTAAGGAGAAAGCTCGCATTTTGGATTTCTCGCTTTTGATTATTCTCAACTTAGACATCCATACCGGGACAACATGGACAACAGATAATGGACTCCTGTTTTATGCATAAGCATGTGGCAACAATTATTATTCTCATATGAGATTGAGGATATGTGTCCAAACTGAAACTTCCACCATGAATCATGGCTTTAGTTAGCGGCCCAAAGTTCTTCTCTAACAATATGCATGCTCCAACCATGAAGGTGGTAGATCTCTCTTGCTTCAGACAAGACGGACATGCATAGCAACTCACATGATATCCAACAAGGAATAGTTGATGGCGTCCCTAGAAACATGGTTACCGCTCAACAAGCAACTTAATAAGAGATAAAGTGCATAAGTACATATTCAATACTACAATAGTTTTTAAGCTATTTGTCCCATGAGCTATATATTGCAAAGGTGAATGATGGAATTTTAAAGGTAGCACTCAAGCAATTTACTTTGGAATGGCGGATAAATACCATGTAGTAGGTAGGTATGGTGGACACAAATGGCATAGTGGTTGGCTCAAGTATTTTGGATGCATGAGAAGTATTCCCTCTCGATACAAGGTTTAGGCTAGCAAGGCTATTTGAAACAAACACAAGGATGAACGGTACAGCAAAACTCACATAAAAGACATATGGTAAACATTATAAGACTCCATACCGTCTTCCTTGTTGTTCAAAACTCAATACTAGATGTTATCTAGACTCTAGAGAAACCAAATATGCAAACCAAATTAGCAAGCTCTAAGTATTTCTTCATTAATGGGTGCAAGGTATATGATGCAAGAGCTTAAACATGAGCACAACAATTGCCAAGTATCAAATTATCCAAGACATTTTAGAGTTACTACATGTAGCATTTTCCAATTCCAACCATATAACAATTTAACGAAGGAGAAACTTCGCCATGAATACTATGAGTAGAGCCTAAGGACATATTTGTCCATATGCAACAGCGGAGCGTGTCTCTCTCCCATAAAGTGAATGCTAGGATCCATTTTATTCAAACAAAACAAAAACAAAAACAAACCGACGCTCCAAGCAAAGTACATAAGATGTGGCCGAATAAAAATATAGTTTCGGGGAGGAACCGATAATGTTGTCGATGAAGAAGGGGATGCCTTGGGCATCCCCAAGCTTAGACGCTTGAGTCTTCTTAATATATGCAGGGGTGAACCACGGGGCATCCCCAAGCTTAGAGCTTTCACTCTCCTTAATCATATTGCATCATACTCCTCTCTTGATCCTTGAAAACTTCCTCCACACCAAACTCGAAACAACTCATTAGAGGGTTAGTGCATAATAAAAACTGACATATTCAGAGGTGACACAATCATTCTTAACACTTCTGGACATTGCATAATGCTACTGGACATTAGTGGATCAAAGAAATTCATCCAACATAGCGAAAGAGGCAATGCGAAATAAAAGGCAGAATCTGTCAAAACAGAACAGTTCGTATTGACGAATTTTAAAATGGCACCAGACTTGCTCAAATGAAAATGCTCAAATTGAATGAAAGTTGCGTACATATCTGAGGATCACGCTCGTAAATTGGCATAATTTTCTGAGCTACCTACAGGGAGATAGACCCAGATTCGTGACAGCAAAGAATTCTGGAACTGCGCAGTAATCCAAATCTAGTACTTACTTTTCTATCAAAGACTTTACTTGGCACAACAAAACATAAAACTAAGATAAGAAGAGGTTGCTACAGTAGTAAACAACTTCCAAGACACAAAATAAAAACAAAGTACTGTAGGTAAAAACATGGGTTGTCTCCCATAAGCGCTTTTCTTTAACGCCTTTCAGCTAGGCGCGAAAGTGTAACTCAAGTAACATCGAGAGATGAAGCATCAACATCATTACCAGCGGTGTTGGGAGTTTTATCAATTTTAGGCCTATAGTAATTCTTTGGTTTAGGCACCTTAGAGACATACATGAATTTTTGCTCCTTACCCACATAAGCTTTCTCATTAAATTTAAGAGAAGAAAAAGTTGAACCCAATTTTCCCATAGCTTTTTCAAGTTTACCAATTCTATGGGTTTGATTATCATGGTGTTATCACCAGATTTTGGCTAAATCAGGAGGTGGGCCGCGATCAAGATGGGCTTGGAAGATTACATATGGAAGATCTATGAAGCGGCCTTGTACGGAGAATTTGGGCTAGTTAGCCCGTGTATCTTAATGTAATAGATTGTGTATCGATTTAGAAGTTAGAGTTTATCTCGTGCACGGTTTAGTGCACGCCCACATTAGAAAGTCCCCTGGACTATAAATATGTACCTAGGGTTTATGGAATAAACAACAACTCACGTTCAACCCCAAAACAAACCAATCTCGGCGCATCGCCAACTCCTTCGTCTCGAGGGTTTCTATCGGGTAAGCGACATGCTGCCTAGATCGCATCTTGCGATCTAGGCAGCACAAGCCCCACGTTGTTCATGCGTTGCTCGTACTTGAAGCGCTTTTGATGGCGAGCAACGTAGTTATCATTAGATGTGTTAGGGTTAGCATTGTTCTTCGTTTAAGCATGCTTACGTAGTGCAACCCTTGCATATCTAGCCGCCCTCACGCCTATCTCGGGTGTGGGGGCGGCACCCCGCTTGATCATTATTTAGTAGATCTGATCCGTTACGATTGCTCCTTGTTCTACAAGGATTAGTTTAATATCCGCAATAGTTAGGCCTTACAAAGGGGGGAGGATCCGGTGGCACGTAGGGTGGCGTTCGCAAGTCCTAAACGGGATGTTCCGAGGATCAACTTCATGTTGGTTTTTAGGCCTTGTTTAGGATCGGCTTACGAGCACCGTGCGTGGCCGCGAGGCCCAACTCGGAGTAGGATGATCCGATTATGCGGTGAAAACCCTAAATCGTCGTAGATCTCATTAGCTTCATCTTGATCAAGCGGGACCACCAAGTATTCGTGCACCCCGTACGAATCATGGGTGGATCGGCTCTTTGAGCCGATTCACGAGGATAACCCGAGAGCCGATCGAGGCTCGTATTTAATGTTTACATGTATGCCCTGCGGGAAACTAAGCGAGGCATCCCCATCACCTTCACGACCGGGTATAGGTCAGGTGGCACGCCTGCACTTCGCATCGCCGCGTGTGACCAGAAGAGCATTGCGGGCCGTCGCTCGGAGGGGTCTCAGCCAGCCGCAGCTCTAGGCTCTTCCCGGCTCTACGGTGTTGACAAGGCCGCTGCCCGCCGGTGGGTTTTGGCAGTCAACACATTCTGGCACGCCCGGTGGGACAAAGGTCTACATCAACCACATCGCCATCTACATCTGAGATGGCGGGCGGCACGCCAGTCACGTGCGATGAAATCAAAGCCATCCTCGAAGCCGAACTCTTCGGCTCTCCCCACCGAACCCACTCCCATTGCGTCAGGGGGAGGGGTTCCACGCCCGAAGGCGCACTCGATGGGATAGATCTCTCCACCCCGTCGGAGGAGCGCACCAGGTCTGCGAAGCATGGGGATCTGCCCGAGGAGCTCAGAAGGAAACATGACGGGATCAAGGCAACCCTTGGAACCGAACTCATCGGCTCCTCTGAGAAGACCCGGCCGCACGATATCAAGCTCGGCAGAAACCCACGTCCGGGGCCCGGTGTCGACACGGTGGATCTCAGCCACCCCATAGGTCAGCCAAAGTTTTCCTTTGGTGTCAATATGGCAGGATCTGCAAGCCGCCATGACGAAGAGGAAACAGAAAGCGGCCATTCCCGTGGCAAGGATGAGGAGGGAGCCGATCCGCGCGACCAACCCCAAGATGAGGACGGGCGGTACCTGGCAAGGGAGGGAATAAGAAGCATGCGGTATCAACGCCCACGCTCCAAGCACCCTCTCAACAAATACGAGCAACACCACGACCGACGTCGGCGCTACGACGCGGATGATGAAAGGAATTTCCGATCCGATGCCGAGGTCGGGAGGTACCGCCAACATGGTAGAAGCAACGACGGGTACGATCGTCGCGCCGAAGGAAGGCCAAGGGGCAGAGTGACATGGATAAGCACCGGGACTGCCCGTTCTTCAAACATTGCTCGGGACTCGGGAATGAGCCGATTGCCAACAATCGAGGACTGCCCAGAATGCAAACAAAGGAAGAAGGGTGCCGCTAACGTGTCTGTGTTCAGCCGGCTAGGGCCTCTCCCGCATCGGAACAAGCGTGCTGAGTCCACTCAGGTGGAAGATCTCGAGGAGCTAGAGGACGGTGGTGAAGAATACAAATATCATCAGCCCAGATGGTGCCCTGATGGGCTCAGCCGTTCCCAGAAGCAAAGAGTCCAGCGCCTGCGTGGGTTGGAAGAAGCTGAAAGATTATACCTGCGCACGCTAAGGAAGGCACGGCCTGATCTGGCCGCCAAAATTCTGCGAACCCTGGACGAGGAAGGTCAGCCACAAAGAAAAGAGTGGCGCCCCGAACGAGAGAAAAGCCGATGATGAAACATCGGCTGGCACAAATATGGTGTTTATCCTCCCTTCGGAGTTCGGTGCTCCAGGATTAGATGAGACATCCGTGGCACAACTTGATCTGCGGCCCACGGCCGGTTATCTTTGAGAAGCCACGAGAAAGGAGCTACGGGCATCCGAAGGCCCTGTACTTACGAGGGTATATCGATGGGAGGCACTGTAAATAAGATGCTTGGTGGACACCGGAGCGGCGGTTAACATCATGCCGTACTCTATGTTACGTCGGTCGGGACGCTCGAGTTCGGATCTAATCAAGACCAACGTAACGTTGAGCGACTTCAACGGCCAAGCGTCTGAGGCACAAGGAGTTCTGAACGTGGATCTGACCGTAGGAAGAAAAACTATCCCTACGGCGTTCTTCATCGTTGATAGCACGGCCGATTATCTTTGTTTTGCTTCGGGAAGAGATTGGATCCACGCCAACTGCTGCATTCCCTCCACGATGCACCAATGCATAATACGAGTGGGATGGTGATGAGGTAGAGGTCGTCCAAGCCGATGACTCGGCCGAAGTTTCAACGGCCGGCATGAACGCATGGGAAGCGAGCGGGCCAAGAACCCCTCTCGGGCATCAACTTGGACGGCTGCGAGCGCATCGATGTGACAAAGGGAAGGGTTAAGCTAGTTTTATCCATCGGCCTCGACCATGTAGTTGAAGCCAAGCGATGTGCAAGTTGGCGAGGCTGATCCTTGTGATCGGCCCCAAGGGTCTATGAAGGAGCATTACAAAACCTTCACCGAGCAAACAACGTGGAGGCCGATTCCGATGATCGGCCGTGAATATCCTCACCATCCATACTGCTCGGGTTCAACACATTCACGGTCCAACAAAGCCGATGTCATCAATTCTCTTAACAGAATCGGCTCGGGGGGGCGCCCAAGTGGATAAAACACGAGGATATGCAGTAGAAGAGTCTCATCCTTTGATGGTGGATATTGGAGTATGGGGGCCGATACACAAGTCGGCCGAAAAAATTCGAATTTTTTCAAGAATAGCCGATGCGCAGACATCGACTTAAGAGCAGAGGGCTAGTTCCCTCCAAGAGATGTCCCTCCAAGAGATAGCCAATGCGAAGACGGTCTCACCGGAAGTTGCTTCAGTTTGCCAAAGATGAGGAGCTGATTTGATCAGCGAGGCGCAAGGTTTGGACCGAAGAAGCTCGGGGAGGGCGGCTCGCCCTGAAATTTCCTCACTCTAAAGAGCCGATTTTGGTGAATCGGTTGATACGGCGTTGCGAGTTGGATAACCAAGGATGATCGGCGTGATCGGCTCGCTGCTATTCCCGCCCGACTAAGGCCTGGGGGGCAGCTCACCTTGAAGGTTCTGCGCTCGGGGAGCCGATTTCGTTGGAATCGGCTAAACTCTGCACCACAAGCTACCTAAAGGATGGTGCTTATGTTGCAAAATTATCATAGCCCGCTGGACCGGCTGTATGGACTCTCGACGGAAGGGAGGTGATCGGCTGGTGGCCCTGCAGGATAGCTCTCTTGGACAAGGTTGAGCCCGCCCCGAAATGTCAATGGTGATAATCCATTCTTTATCCTCGCCTTGGCTGAGGCTCGGGGGGCAGCTCGCCCTCGAGGTTTAACCAACTCTGTCGAAGTGGGCTCACTCTTCGTGGCGGCTCGTTCGAAAGACAGTGATTATTGCAGAAGGAAGGCTGCCGGAGCTGAGCGAGCAGAATTCGGAGAGGATAATGCGGCGGAAGAAGGTTTGAAATTTAGAGGAGACCTGATATTATTTCAGGAGTTTGCCGCTAAGTTCAACATGACATCTTGAGAGATCTGCGTTTACAACTCATGGGATTTGCGCGATTAGGGCTTGGCTGCAGGATAACGTTGCATAGAAAACAAAAATTTTCCTACCGCGAACACGCAATCCAAGCCAAGATGCAATCTAGAAGACGGTAGCAACGAGGGGGTATCGAGTCTCACCCTTGAAGAGATTCCAAAGCCTACAAGATGAGGCTCTTGTTGCTGCGGTAGACGTTCACTTGCCGCTTGCAAAAGCGCGTAGAAGATCTTGATCACGATCGGTTCCGGCGCCACGAACGGGCAGCACCTCCGTACTCGGTCACACGTTCGGTTGTTGATGAAGACGACGTCCACCTCCCCGTTCCAGCGGGCAGCGGAAGTAGTAGCTCCTCTTGAATCCGACGGCACGACGGCGTGGTGTCGGTGGCGGTGTAGAAGTCCGGCGGAGCTTCGCTAAGCTATGCGGGCAATATGGAGTGGAGGAGCAAAGCTAGGGTTTGGGAGGGGGTGGCCGGCCACTCAAGGGGGGCGGCCAGCTTATGGTCTTGGGGTGGCCGGCCCCCTCCCTTGGCCCCTCATTATATAGGTGGATCCCAAGTGTTGGTGTCCAAGTCTTCGAATAAGACCCGAAACCAAAACCTTCCATAGGAGGGGGCAAACCTAGCCCAACTAGGACTCCCACCCAAAGGTGGGATTCCCACCTCCCATGTGGGGGTGGCCGGCCCCCTATGGTGGAGTCCACTTGGGACTCCACCCCATCTAGGGCTGGCCGGCCATGGAGGTGGAGTCCCTTGTGGACTCCACCTTCCTTGGTGGTTTCTTCCGGACTTTTCTAGAACCTTCTAGAACCTTCCAAAGAACCTTCCGCGACATTTTATTCACATAAAATGACATCCTATATATGAATCTTATTCTCCGGACCATTCCGGAACTCCTCGTGATGTCCGGGATCACATCCGGGACTCCGAACAAATATTCCAACTCCATTCCATATTCAAGTACTACCATTTCAACATCCAACTTTAAGTGTGTCACCCTACGGTTCGAGAACTATGCGGACATGGTTGAGTACTCACTCCGACCAATAACCAATAGCGGGATCTGGAGATCCATAATGGCTCCCACATATTCAACGATGACTTTAGTGATCGAATGAACCATTCACATATATTACCAATTCCCTTTGTCTCGCGATATTTTACTTGTCCGAGGTTTGATCTTCGGTATCACTCTATACCTTGTTCAACCTCGTCTCCGACAAGTACTCTTTACTCGTACCGTGGTATGTGGTCTCTTTATGAACTCATTCATATGCTTGCAAGACATTAGACGACATTCCACCGAGAGGGCCCAGAGTATATCTATCCAGTCATCGGGATGGACAAATCCCACTTGTTGATCCATATGCCTCAACTCATACTTTCCAGGATACTTAATCCCACCTTTATAGCCACCCATTTACGCGAGTGGTGTTTGGTGTAATCAAAGTACCTTTCCGGTATAAGTGATTTATATGATCTCATGGTCATAAGGATTAGGTAACTATGTATCGAAAGCTTATAGCAAATAACTTAATGACGAGATCTTATGCTACGCTTAATTGGGTGTGTCCATTACATCATTCATATAATGATGTAACCTTGTTATTAATAACATCCAATGTTCATGATTATGAAACTAATCATCCATTAATCAACAAGCTAGTTTAAGAGGCATACTAGGGACTTCTTGTTTGTCTACATATCACACATGTACTAATGTTTCGGTTAATACAATTCTAGCATGATATATAAACATTTATCATAAACATAAAGATATAAATAATAACCACTTTTATTATTGCCTCTAGGGCATATCTCCTTCGAGTCTCCCACTTGCACTAGAGTCAATAATCTAGATTACATTGTAATATACCTAACACCCATGGCATTCGGGTGTTGGTCATGCTTTGCCCTAGGGAGAGCTTTAGTCAACGGATCTGCTACATTCGGATCGGTGTGTACTTTGCAAATCTTTACTTCTCCATCTTCGATGTACTCGCGAATCGAGTGGTAACGCAGCTTGATATGCTTCGGCCTCTTGTGTGACCTTGGCTCTTGTGCATTGGCGATGGCACCCATGTTATCACGGTAAATGATTAATGGGTCCAATGCACTAGGAACCACACCGAGCTCTACAATGAACCTCTTCATCCATACCGCTTCGATGAAGCCTCTGAAGCCGCTATGTACTCGATTACTGTTGAAGACTTCGCCACCGTGCCACTGCTTCGAGCTTGCCCAGCTTACTGCAGCACCATTCAATATAAACACGTACCCAGATTGTGACTTAGAGTCATCAGGATCAGTGTTCCAACTTGCATCGGTGTAACTTGTTACAACGAGCTCTTGGTCACCTCCATAACAAAGAAACATATCCTTAGTTCTTTTCAAGTACTTCAGGATATTCTTGACCGCTGTCCGGTGTTCCATTCCTGTATCACTTTGATATGCTGCTAGTCAAACTAACGGCATGCGCTATATCCGGTCTTGTACATAGCATGGCATACATAATAGAGCCTCTTTGCCGAAGCATAGGGGATTTGATTCATCCTTTCTCTTTCTTCTGCCGTAGCCGGTCCTTGAGTCTTACTCAAGACCTTGCACAGTAACATAGGTAAAAACCCTTTCTTACTTTCGTCCATTCTAAACTTCTTTAGAATCTTGTCCGAGTATGTACTCTGTGATAGCCCTATTAGGCGTCTTGATCTATCTCTATAAATCTTGATGCCTAATATATACGATGCTTCACCAAGGTCTTTCATTGAAAAACTGTTATTCAAATAACCTTTTACATTTGCTTAATAGTTCTATATCATTCCCGATCAATAATATGTCATCTACATATAATATCGGGAATGCTACGAAGCTCCCACTCACTTTCTTGTAAATACGAGGCCTCTCCATGACACTTGTATAAACCCGAAGTCTTTGATCACCTTATCAAAGCGTCGGTTCCAACTTCTCGATGCTTGCTTCGGTCCATAGATTGAACGCTGAAGTTTGCATACTTTGTCGGCATTTTTAGGATCAACAAAACCTTTGGGTTGTACCATATACAACTCTTCCTCAATGTCTCCATTAAGGAACGCCGTTTTGACATCCATACTGCCAAATCTCATAATCGAAAAATGCAGCTATTGCTAACAAAATCCTCACAGATTTTAGCTTCGCTACGGGTGAGAAAGTCTCATCGTAGTCAATTCCTTGAATTTGTCGGAAACCCTTTGCGACAAGTCGAGCTTTATAGACAGTAATATTACCATCGGCATCTGTTTTTCTCTTGAAGATCCATTTATTCTCGACAGCCTTTCGGCTATCAGGTAAGTCTACCAAAGTCCATACTTTGTTATCATACATGGATCCCATTTCGGATTTCATGGCTTCTTGCCATTTGTTGGAATCGGGGCTCATCATCGCTTCTTCATACGTCGCAGGGTCCTCATCATTGTTGTCCACAATCATGACATTTAGACAAGGATCATACCAATCGGGAGTGGTACGTTCCCTCGTCGATCTGCGAGGTTCGATAGCTTCCTCGTTCGAAGTTTCATGATCATCATCATTAGCTTCCTCTCTTATCGGTGTAGGCTGTGCAGATACTTCTTCCGGCACTGCGCTACTCGATCTATGAGTATAGGTTCATTAACCTCATCGAGTTCTACCTTTCTTCCAGTCACTTCTGTAGTGAGAAACTCCTTCTCAAGAAAGGATCCGTTCTTAGCAACAAAGATTTTGCCTTCGGATCTGTGATAGAAAGTGTACCCAATTGTTTCTTTAGGGTATCCTATGAAGACGCATTTCTCCGCTTTGGGTTCTAGCTTGTCAGGTTGTAACTTCTTTACATAAGCTTCGCAACCCCAAACTTTAAGGAACGACAACTTAGGTTTCTTCCCAAACCATAATTCATACGGTGTCGTTTCAACGGATTTAGATGGTGCCCTATTTAAAGTGAATGCGGCTGTCTCTAATGCATAACCCCAAAACGATAACGGCAAATCGGTAAGAGACATCATAGACCGAACCATATCTAAGAGAGTTCGATTACGACGTTCGGACACACCATTGCGTTGTGGTGTTCCCGGCGGTGTCAATTGTGAAAGTATTCCGCATTTCTTTAAATGCATGCCAAACTCATAACTCAGATATTCGCCTCCACGATCAGAACGCAGAAACTTAATCTTCTTGTTACGTTGATTTTCTACTTCACTTTGGAATTCCTTGAACTTCTCGAAAGTCTCGGACTTATGTTTCATAAAGTAAATATACCCATATCTACTTAGATCATCCGTGAAAGTCAGAACATAACGATAACCACCGCGCGATGCTACACTCATCGGTCCGCACACATCGGTATGTATGATTTCCAATAAATTATGTAGCTCGCTCCATTGTACCAGAAAATGGAGTCTTAGTCATTTTTCCCATTAGACATGCTTCGCATCTGTCAAGTGACTCAAAGTCAAGTGACTCAAGAAGTCCATCGGAATGGAGTTTCTTCATGCGCTTCACTCCAATATGACCAAGGCGACAGTGCCACATATAAGTAGAATTATCATTCAATTTAATTCAGCTTAGCATCAATGTTATGAACATGTGTATCACTACTATCGAGATTTAACAAGAATAAACCATTCATCTCGGGTGCATGGCCATAAAAGACATTACTCATATAAATCGAACAACCATTATTCTCGGACTTAAACGAATAACCGTCTTGCATCAAACAAGATCCGGATATAATGTTCATGCTCAACGCAGGTACCAAATAACAATTATTAAGGTTTAAAACTAATCCCGAAGGTAGATGTAGAGGGAGCGTGCCGACGGCGATCACATCGACTTTGGATCCATTTCCAACGCGCATCGTCACCTCGTCCCTCGCCGGGCTTCGTTTATTCCGCAGTTCTGTTTCGAGTTACAAATGTGAGCAACCGAACCAGTATCAAATACCCGGGCACTACTACGAGAACCGAGTAAGATAGACATCTATAACATGTATATCAAATATACCTTTCTTCTTGATGTTGCCGCTCTTCGGATCGGCCAAGTATTTGGAGCAATTACGCTTCCGGTGCCCCTTCCCCTGGCGGTGATAGCACACGGTATCGGGCTTAGGACCAGCCTTAGGCTTCTCGGAAGTGTCTGCAACTTTCTTGCCGCCCTTCTTGAAGTTGCCCTTGTTAGGCTTGCCTTGCTTCTTGAAGCGGTGGTCTTGTTGACCATCAACACTTGGTTCTCCTTCTTTATTTCTACTTCGGCGAGACTTCGGCATGGAGAAGAGTTCGGGTAACTCTTTGTTCATGTTACGCATGTTGTAGTTCATCACGAAGTTCTTGTAACTTGGTGGCGGTGATTGGAGGACACGATGAATACCCGGCTTGTTAGGGATCACAATCCCCAAGTCAACGAGCTTCTTCGCATGTCCGGACATGGCGAACATGTGCTCACTAACGGAGCTGCCCTCTTCCATCATGCGGTTAAAGAAGCTGTTTCGAGGCCTCATAGCTCTCCACGGCTGCATGAGTCTCAAAGATAAGTTTGAGCTCACGCATCATCTCACATGGGTCGTGGTGCTCAAAACGCTTTTGGAGCTCTGCCTCTAAAGCTGCACAAGATGGCACAGCTGAACTTGGAGTACCGAGTTGCCCGAGTCTCATAAACATTCTTTATGTCCTCGGACACTACAGGAGGTGGTGGGGCACCTAGCGGTGCTTCGAGCACAAATTGCAAGCTTACGCCAGCGAGGAAAATCCTCACATGACGGAACCAGTCAGTGAAGTTGCTACCATTGCCCTTAAGCTTTTCTTTCTCTAGGAACTGGTTAAAATTGATGGAGGGGGGCGCCATGATCTACAACATATTTGCAAAGAGTTTAGACTAAGTTTATGATAAAAATGAGTTCAATTTTTAATTCTTAAATTAACTAGGTGAACTCCCACTCAAAACAACATCCCTCGCATTGTCTTAGTGATTACACGAACCAAATCCACTACACCAAGTCCGATCTTCACGAGAAAAGATGTAGCTTCAAGGCGAACACTCAAAGTGTTCATTATATCATTCATATGACTCATGCTCTACCTTTCGGTATCCCGTGTTCCGAGACCATGTACGTGCATGCTAGGCTCGTCAAGGCAACCTTAGTATCCGCGTGTGCAAATCTGGCTTGCACCCGTTGTATGCACATGTAGAGTCTATCACACCCGATCATCACGAGATGCTTGAAACGACAAGTCTTAGCAACGGTGCATACTTAGGATGAACACTTTATTATCTTGATATTTAGTGAGAGGGATCATCTTATAATGCTACCGTCGCGATCTAAGCAAAATAAGATGCATAAAAAGGATTAACATCACATGCAGTTCATAATGTGTGATATGATATGGCCTTTCTTCTTGTGCTTTTGATCTCCATCTCCAAAGCACGGACATGATCTCCATCATCACCAGCATGGCGTCAAGGTCAGTGGCGCTGCTTCATGGTTGTCCATCACTTATAGCTACTATAACAACTACTTGAAATAAAGCTATTACATGATTAATAGACACGCAGGTCTTTAACAAAAATTAAGGACAACCATTAGGCTCCTGCCGGTTGCCATAATACAATAATGAACATCTCATACATCAAATATAATCATCATCACATCATGGCCATATCACATCACCAAACCCTGCAAAAACAAGTTAGACGCCTCTAATTTGGTTTGCATATTTTACGTGGTTTAGGGTTTTCGAGTAAGATCCAATCTACCTACGAACATGAACCACAACGGTGATACTAGTGTTGACAATAGAAGTGTAAATTACAATCTTCACTATGGTGGGAGAGACGAGACACCCGCAAAGCCACTTATGCAATACAAGTTGCATGTCAAGCGTGGAGCAAGTCTCATGAGACGCGGTCATGTAAAGTTAGCCCGGGCCGCTTCATCCCACCATCCCGCAAGAAGCAAAGTACACAAACTAAAGCAACAAAAGCATCACCGCCCACAAAACCATTGTGTTCTACTCGTGCAACAGATCTATGCAAAGACATGGCTCTGATACCACTGATGGGGTTCGTAGCATAGAAAACAAAAATTTTCCTACCGCAAGACGAATAAAACCAATAGATCTAATCTATGGAACACCCAAGATCTAATCTACAAGATCGAAGCAACGAGATTGAGATGAGACTAACCCTCGAAGATTCCAAAGCCTACGAGATTAATCTCGTTGTTGGTGTAGACGATCGTCCCCGGTGCTGCAATCCGGCGGCACTTCCGTACTCGGTCGCGCGTACGGTGTCGATGAAGCTCCTTCCTCTCCCGTTCCAGCGGGCAGCGGAGGTGTGGTAGATCTCCTCCAAAGTCCAGCAGCACGACGGCGTGGTGGTGGAGGTGGAGGAAGAAAACTGCAGGGCTTCGCCTAAGCCGGAGCAGCGTATGGTGGAGGGAGAGGCGGCCAGAGGAGGAGGCAATGGATGGGGGGTGTGGCCGGCCACCCCCTCCCCTCTTTATATAGGGGGCTGGCCGGCCAAGGTGGCCCCTTTCCCATCTAGGGTTAGGGGGGGCGGCGGCCAAGAGGGGGAGAGGGCTTTCCCCTCCCCAAGTTGATCCCCTAGGAAACCCTAGGGGTTG
>NC_061509.1:14122343-14138827 GCF_022539505.1 Lolium rigidum | reverse complement strand
AGAGCATCTCCAGCCGCGTCTCCCAAAGCGTCCCCCAAAACGCGCCGAATTGAGCGTTTGGGGGACGTGTTTTGTTCGTGCCGTCTTTGGGGGACGTCGCTCCCCAGCCGCGTCCCCCAAACGCATTTAAAATACTTTTTTTGATTTTTTTATTTCAATTTCCACAAACTAATACATAATTTGGAACGTGGTTTACACAAATACACAGTTTGAAACATGGTTTTCCACAAACTAATACATAGTTTAAACCGTCGTGGACACAAATATAAAATTTTCAAAGAAACTAAACCTAACTAGGCCGTGCATCGAAGGTTTCCTATGTTCGCTGCTAAGAAAGAACACTCGATGGCACACTCAGTCACCTAAACTGGAAAATCCAGCGGGAGGATGGTGCCCTTGTTGGTTCTACCGAGGAGGCGAACATCCAGAAACCTCCGTGCACGTGTTCGCTGCGAAGAAAGAACACTCAGTCGTCCTCCTCGTCGGTGCTGTCGCCCTGGTAGTCCCGGCGGCACCGCGTCTCGTCGAAGACCTTGACGCTCATGTCCCTGTCGCCGAAGTAGGAGAACAGGAGGATGAAGCCGGCTTGGAGGCTGTGCTGCCGCGCGAACTTCTCCCAGCCGATGTTGAGGTACATCTTGCCGCGCGCGTCGTAGATCACGTCGACGATCCACCGGTAGTATCCGCACGCAGCCTCCCGCAGATGCATCGTGCGCGGGCGATCGTCGCCGGCGACGTAGTCGGCGAAGGAGTCCGGCTGCCTCTGGATGCCGCGCGGGTCGCCCTTGAGGACGAGGACGAACTCGAACCGCACGTCCGGCTCCACGTCCATCTCCGACGATGATGAAGCCGGCGGCGTGGAAGGCGACGGCGAGCGTTCAGCTCTGCCGCGGCCACGACCACGACCACGACCACGGCCGCGAGGTCGGCCTCCGCCTCTACCGGACATAGCGTCGAGTCTTGTTGAGATGGTGGCGGCTAGGGTTTGGGAGAGAGGCGCTAGGGTTTGTGTGTGAGAGGGACGATGAGAGGCGGCCCTTTTATAGGCCGGAGGGAGGCGGAGGAGCGGTGGCGCGCATTAACGCCGGCACACAGAGCTAGGCGCGACGGGACGCGTCGCTGCGTCGCTGCGGGAACTGCACCGTCGCTGCGTCGCTGCGGGAACTGCACCGTCGCTGCATCGCTGCGGGAACTGCACCGTCGCTGCGTCGCTGCGGGAACTGCACCGCCAATAACTTCCGTCGCGAGGTAGGCGACGGTTAGGTTAAAAAATTATTGTGCCGCTGACGAGTCGGCCCCGCCACTCCCCGCCTCGCTTTTCGTTGTGTCCGGCGTCCCCGGTGCATCCCCTGTGGGACGGGGACGGGCTCGGGCTCGGGGCGCCGACACCGTATGGGGACGCGCCGGACAAAAATGGGCTTTAGGGGACGCGGCTGGAACGGTTTTTTTGTCCGGCGCGCCCCAAATCCCTTTGGGGGGGCTTTGGGGACGCGGCTGGAGATGCTCTAACATTGGGCATTGTAAGAGGTAACAAAATCACGCTTTGAATCAGCATAACAAAATAAGATGAGAAAGACATTCTTGTAAAGGAGCCTGGATAGCCCATCAACACATGGAGCCACCATCATGAATTCGAAGGGAGGGACTCAGTGCATAGAGATCCGACGACAGTGAGTTCCTCCCCAACAGATTCGTTGCCAGAAACCTCCTCGATGCTGACAAAGATAATACACTTGTATGGTAGTACTGCAGAATAAATAAAATAGTTTATAAAGTTAAAGAAAGGATAACTTTAGAGACCTGAGATAGATCACCAAGTATAATTGAAATGGCATCAAAAGAGAAGCACGACTCTGAACCATCATGCCATCATAAATGATACGGCCTGGCCAACCATATGTAACTTTAGTCTACAGGAAGTGTCCTAGCAGCTTCTCCAATCTTGCAGTAAGATGTAGCCTCTACAAAAGTTCACATGAATAAGTGAAATGTTCAAATAATAGCAACTTTTATAAATAGGGTTGATGCAGCAAGCAAAAAGGTCTCTATAAATGCGAAAGAAAAAGTAGATGAACAAATGGGAAGAAGCACAAAACAGCACATTTGCAAAGCACAATAACTTGGCACATGAGAGAGTAGTCTGATCATGGAATTACTTAGCGGTCTACTAACAAGTGCACTCGACATAAAATATTTGTGCAACTGCTAGAATACGCCTCTCCCATCCCCTGTCGTTCTTCGTTGCGCACGCGTAAGCGCGGCCAAGCTGAAGGAGGCGGCAGGAAGATAGCGAGTTGTCCACTGCCTCTGCCCATTCAGACTTACTGAATTTGGTCTATATCTGTAGTTAGCTGAATTTGGTGTTTGTCTGAATTTCGTATCTGTCTGCAGTCGTCCACTGAAAAACTGCACTGTGAATCGCTGCTAGGCTCCTGCCTCATGGCTGCCAGCTCCAAGAAGCCCGTGATTGTTGGAGCAGGCCATCGGAGGGGGGGCATAGGTCGCATAGGAGGATTGTCACTGTTAATATGCCATCCTACTGAAATTTCTTGATTGCCACTGTCAGAACTTCTGAAATATTAGCACCGACACTGCATAATTGCCATTTCAGCTCAAAGTAAGATTGTATGTACACAAATTTTTGAGAAGCCACATTTACTTGTCCAAGGACATCATGATCCATCTTGCAGGTTCAAAAGCCAAACCCATCAGAGGGATAGAATTACTTTTTCGCGAAAACGCAAAAGCATTGCATTTCGATGCATTGTTAGAAAGAAGGTTATATGTACAGGTCCTCGAGAGAACACACACCCTGCCTTACAACTCGACCCAAGAAAGAGAACCTATCCTAGGGGAGGAGTTGGCGAACACCTCGGGCCCCCGCGTCCGCCCATTGCCGCGCTTCGGAACTAATGTCGTTGAACAAGGATGCCACTGACGGACGTGCGTTGTCAAAGACCGCAGCATTCCGGTGTTTCCATATCCACCACGCCGTGAGCATGATTATCGACAAGGTGCCTTTGCGCAGCTGGCGAGGGGCGGTCCGCACCACCAGCGACCACCACTCCGCGAAGTCGCCCTCAACTGTGGGAGGACCTAGGTGGAGCAAATCCACAAGAGGACCTCATACCAGATCGTCCTGGAGAACGAGCACCCAGTGAGAAGGTGCGTCATGGTTTCCACCGACTGGTCGCAGAGCGGACACCTAGGCGCATGTGGTAAACCACATCGCGCCAGTCTCTCACCCGTCCAACATCTGTCTAGGCAAGCCAGCCAGATGAAGAACTTCACCCTCGGCGGCGCCCAGGATTTACAATTCAACTTCCAGGAACCTGAGATGATGGCCCCCTGGAAGAGGGTGTCATAGCAGGAGCGAGAGGTGTATTGGCCATCCGTCGTCCAGCGCCAAAGCAGTCGATCCTGGTTAGCTGCACATAGTACCATAGTGCGAGGGCATTTGGCGCACCAGCGATGTCGGGGACCCAAGCGCGATCAACCAGCGCTTCCCGTACCTTACGCGCCTTCCTGCGGTGGTTTAGGTACTAGCGCGTACACCTCAGGCGCCATCTCCTTGATGGATCTGCCTTCCAGCCATCTGTCCTCCCAGAAGAGGGCGGATTCTCCATTGCCGACCACCATCAAGGTGGGGGCTGCGAAGGCATCCAACTACACCTTCGAGAACTGCATATCGAGCCTGCGCCATGGTCCCAAGGGATCTGTACGCATCCTCCAAATCCAACGCACCCTCAGGCTAATCACGGTGCGCGCTAGATCAGGAATCCCCAGCCCTCCCAACCGCAGCGGCCGTCACACCCTTGCTCAGTTAACATGGCAGTGGCCACCATTGGCATCTGCCCTGCCAGCCCAAAGGAACCCGCGCAGGATCTTGTTAACTTGTTTCAGTATTTTCTTGTCGAGGCCTAGCACCATCAGCTGGTGCAAAGGGATAGCAGCGAGAACCGCGCGTATTAGCGCCAAACACCCTGCCAGCAGCATCATGGATGCCCGCCAGGTAGGAAGTTTGTCAGATACTCTGTCCACCAAGGGCTGGAAGGACGCAACCGAGTGGGATGCCCACGTACTTGACCGGGAACTGCGCCAGCTGGCACTCCATGAGCCCAGCGGCTCCAGCGGCCTCCTCATCCGAACACGCGATGGGGAAGACTGGGCATTTGGCGAAGTTAGTGTGTAGCCCTGATGCATATCCAAAGAGCTCCAGAATGTCGCGGAGTGCGCACAGTTCCGTCTCATCTGTGTGGCAGAAAATCACCATGTCATCCGCATACAACGACACCGACGTCACCAGGTCCTGTCGTGCCAAGCGTCTCAGGATACCTAACTCAATGGCCTTAGCCAGCAGCCTGTTAAGCGAGTTCATCATTAAGGCGAGCAGCGATGGCGACAAGGGGTCCCCCCGCGATGGGGGGTGGCTCGCCGTTGAGCATCACCCTAGTGTTTGCCGTGGATAGCAGGATGGACACAAGCTCGCGGAATCGTGGGCCAAATCCGATCTTCCGAAGGACCTCCATGAGGAACCCCCACGATACAGATTCGAACGCGCGAGCTATATCCAACTTGAGCATCACCCGTGGCTCCTTCCGTCGGTGCAGGAATCTAGCTGTCTGCTGGACCAACATAAAGTTGTCATGGATGCACCGCTTGCGAATGAACGCGCATTGGTTACGATCCACCAGCGACTCCATCCTAGGGGCCAGCCGATGTAATAACCCAGAACATAGGAACAACGAAGGGTAGATTTAGGAATGGCATGTGCATTTCATCACAAAACGAGGGAAATTTTCGCGCCTTATTGCAACTAAACCTAAGAGGGATCGAGGTTCTCTCATTTTGCAATTAGGGTTAGGCAATGTGAGTTAGTAAATTTCGACATGATCTCTTTTGTATCTTGTTGATTTGGGAGTTGATTTCATTTGACAAGTAATAATACATTGATAACATTAAACAATAAGCAATAAGGATTATAGATAATGAATTCACAATTTAAATACAACTTATAAATTCAAATGACTTTGAATTTCAAATTGAATTATAAATACAACAATTATTCAGAAATATAAACATTACATAAACCAAAAAGCTCATAAGCAGAAACTTGAGCTTTATTGATACACCAACACATTTACATTGTCTTTACAATATTCTTGATACAAGAATTAAAAGAATAGGCAGAAATAAAAAAGAAGATTACAATATTTGATCCTAAACTAAAAACCTAGACTAATGACTTGGAAGTATTCTTCTATGGTCATATTCACCTTCAAAACCTGCAAAACAACACAACAAACACTAGCCAGGGGTTAAGAGTTAGCCAATATTCAGTTTGGACAGAAACAAGTGTCATGCACACTTGTGCTTGTCCAAAGACTTGGACAGCACAGGATAAGAGCAACAGCAGACCAAACCTGAGCACACACCAGGGGCTCAAGTTTCAGCATATGAGAGCACACAGCTCATGTGTGCTGAGCAAGCAACAACAAGGCCATGCACTGGCCTAGTCACCAAACCAAGCCAGGCTTGTGTGGCATGGCAAGGAGAGAAGTAGAGATGGTATAAAAGAGCACAAACCCTAGAAACAGTGCATAGTCAACCAGATAAAGATTCACAAGGTAAGCAGAAGAAAGAATATGTATAGTTCATCCTGTTCTTGCTCAAGAACATCACAACCCAACACATAACTCAACCAACCACCAGAAATCATGGTGACCTGAGAAGATCAACCAAGAACTGGAGGTGCAGGGCTGTGACAAACAAACCGAAGTCCGCATCAACAAAAGATTTCACTCTAGGAGCTGGAACAAGGTATACCTAGTTCCTGGAAGGGATCCAAGTGGATCCAATCCATAAATTATGCATGACATATGTCATGGGATTGAGCAGATGCTCAATGGGTAGCTCATCACTTGGTTTTCACCAAGGATCACTGGCAGTCTAGAAAGCCACTAAAACAGAAACCATCTAGATACAAGTCTTGTGCACAGAAGCTAGAGTTCATGCACAGATGCACACACCAGCAAGAACACATGCACAAACAACACCAGTAGATGAATTGCAAGGAATAGCAGCTACCAAAGACTACACAGTAAGATCCTAAGCATGTAACCATCAGGAAAACCCTAGATATCTTCATAAGCAAGCATATTGGCATTCATATTGATTATGATTCCCAAATATGCAAACCAAGATGAGGAACCAACAAGATCTAGCCAACTATGTGAGCAACCAGTCAGTAGCAAGGCTACTGAGGTCACATCAAACATAGAACCATCCAAAGCAAAGCCAAATAATAAAGCATCATTATCCAGAAAGGGATTCAGACTCCATTTGCTTTCCAATTAATCATGAAAAGTCAAATCATACACAGCACGTCATTTAATCATTACTGCATAAGCAGTTCATCATTAATTAATTCATCTAGGCATGAATACATAAAAAATCCATGCAATACTTCTACAGTAGCACACTGTGAGGCCACAAGCACATGTCACTGCATCCTAGCTACTGGATCAAGTCCAGAAGGCTATGGAGGGTAGCATCACATACACACGGTAGCATAAGCATGCTTGAGTAGCAGCATCAGTAAGCAAACCATCCACTTAGCCAAAGAACCCATCAGCAACCAAGCCACTGACATTTAATTGATCAAATGGATCAATTGAATCAAGTCAAGCAACACAGAAAGTCTAGCCAACAGAAATTATTGATCCCATGGATCATTAGAGCATACAGAAGGCACAGAAGCACCTCACAAGCATCACATGCATCACAAGTGTCACAGATGCATAGCAGTACACTTAGACAAGCAAGCATAGGATGCCAGTAAGCACAAGCAAGCTCATAATCATGTATAGCATGGCATAGCAATTCATAGCATAATAGGAGCAGTAAGCAAGCAACACAAGACATGAACAACAAGCATCACACACTGGCCAGTAACCAGAGCTTGGTGAATTGGCCAGGGCTTGCAGAGAAGAAGCATAGGAGGATTAGGCAGCTGTAGCAAGGCCTGTATGATCATAGGATCACCAGGAGGCAGAAGAGCTAGAGGTAGAAGAAGCACAGAGGCATGGGAGGCGCACAGACATGGAGTTGAGAAGGAGGAGGAGCAGAAGACCCTTACCCACGCCTGGAGGCAAAAGCTATGGCATGGCGAGGCAGTTCCCGCGCGGCCATAACAGCTGCAAAGCCAGGGAAGACGCCGGCGTTACGCCGACGAACACCACGAGCAGCACTGTTGCGGTCAGAAACCCACCGGCGGGCAGCGACGGGCAACACCGTAGAGCCGGGAATCTCCCAGGACTGCGGCTGGCCCTGGTCCCTCCGAGCGACGGCCCGCAAAGCCTTCTGCACACACGTCCGATGCTGATGCAGGGCGTGCCACCCGACCTATACCCGGTCGGGAAGGTGTTGGATGATGCCTCGCTTAATTTCCCGCATGGCATACACGTAAACATTAAATACGAGCCTCGATCGGCTCTCGAGGTTGTCCCGTGAATCGGCTCAAGGAGCCGATCCACCCATGATACGTACGAGGTGTACGATCAGATGGTGGTCCTGCTTGATCAAGATAAAGCTAAAGCGACCTACTACAATTTGGGGTTTTCACCGCATAATCGGAACATCCTACTCGTGATTGGGCCTCGCGCTCGCGTACGGTGATCGTAAGCCGATCCTAAACAGGGCCTAAAAACCAACACGAGGTTGATCCCCGGAACATCCTGTCTAGGGCTAGCAAACTACACCCTACACGCCGCTGGATCCTCCAACCCTTTGTAAGGCCTAACAATGCGGATATTAAACTAATCCTTGAAGAACAAGGAGCAATCATAACGGACCGGATCTACTAAACAAGGATCAAGCGGGGTGCCGCCCTTACACCCGTGACAGGCGTAAGGGCGGCTAGATGCCTAAGGGTTGCACGACGATAGCATATGATACGAAGAACAATGCTAACCCTAAAACATCTATGATAACTACGTTGCTCGCCATCAAAAAGGCTTCGATGACGAGCAATGCATGGAAGACGAATAAACGTGTGCTGCCTAGATCGCAAGATGCGATCTAGGCAGCATGGTGCTTACCCGGAAGAAACCCTCGAGACGGGGGAGTTGGCGATGCGCCGAGATTGGTTTTTGGTGAACGTTGGTTGTTGTTTATTTCATAAACCCTAGATACATATTTATAGTCCGGGGACTTTCTAATTCAGGCGTGCACCTAACCGTGCACGGGTTAAACTCTAACTTCTGACCGACACGTATCCTACTATGGTACAGATACACGGGCAATTAGCCCAAACTTGGTACACAAGGCCGATTCATGTATTCCTTCTATGTATATTCTTCAAGCCTATCTCCAATCACGGCCCACCTCTGATCCGGTCAAATTCTGGTGATAACACATGCCCCCCTGGTTTTGGAAATGACATTTCCAAAATCATTACTCTTTTCTTTCGTCGAGTCATGTCGTGGCAGAGCAGAACTGCCGCAGTATCCTTCATTACGATGCCTTGCCTCTTCCACTTCTCCGCGTGGCCTGCGAAATTTTTCTGTTGGGCACAACTTCCTCGAACTCGCTGTGGCATTGAATCTCCCTCATATCCCCTTTATTTAACCGTTCTAAACAGTTCGCTTCTTCATCCCCTTCTCATTAGCACCCAAAAACCCTCCTGCGCCACCATGTCTTCTTCCTCCTCTTCCTCTTCCGGTCTTTCCTATGGGTCTTCCTCCTCCCGCGAGACGCCGGAGGACATACGCGCACCAGAAGAATGGGACCAGGAAGACCACGCCTCCTCCATCTGGTCCGAGGACGACCAGTCCTTGACCAGCGGGGATGAAGATCTCCAGTTCCTCGCCGATGGGGAACTGGAATCGGAAAGCGAGGATGACCTGTTCCCCCGGGACGGCTGCCCCTCCTCTGAAGAAGAGGAGGAGGAAGACGACGACGACTCCCTCGAGGGCTACCCGCCAGCGAAACGCCTCCGCATGTGGTGGGAGGACGACGACAGCGATGATGAAGAGGAGGATGAAGCTCCCGTAGAGGGCTACGGGAGCAGCGACGAGGAGCCCATCGGCAGTAGTGCCGATGAGAGCTCCGAGGACGACGACGAGGGCAGTGACGGCCCGTAGATAGGATCTACTAGTGTAGGTCTAGTAGTAGCAGTTTGGTCAACAGACCCTTCTTTTGTTCTTCCTCCCTTGAGCAATCGGCTCTTTCTTTGTAAGAAATCTTGTTTATCAATGAAGAATTTCTCCAATTTGATTTTGCCGATTCCTTTTTATGCTAATTTAGCCGATTTCCCCTCATACTGATTCTGCCGATCATCACTTAGCCAATGCTCCATGAGCCGATGGCAACGCATCGGTCTCTCATAATCCGTCCTTCATCTCTTCGACCACGGGGTGATCGCGAACTTGGTCAAAGCTCCATAAGCCGATGTCAACGCATCAAGCCCTCATGATCTATCCTTCATCTTTTTGATCAATGAGTTTGAGTTCTGCTGGATCACCACCCTTGACGAAAATCACAACGCAGGACTAGCCGATGGCCACCCAATCGGCTTTCCAAAACAGAGCATCCACCAGGCCAGCTGCCCCCCGAGTCTCAGTCAAGGCGAAACAGAAACGAGGACATGCAATTCAGACAAATGGACCTGGGCTCGATCATGTCTGAGAGAACTACCATGCAGAGCCAGTCGGAGCCGATCACCCCTCCTCCGTTGAAAGTCGATATTGCAGATGATCACACAACGGCTCAGAAGTAGAGCCCCTCTGACACAGAGCTGGAGGTCCTTGTGTTTTGCACATGCCACTGGTAGATCCCATAAAATTTTTGCTAGAGTCGATGGCCGTGCATCGGCTTTGTCCCTTGCATATCATGCGGAAAAAAAAAATTACGGGCCGATTTTTCTATCGGCCCCCAATATTTCACTGCACATGTATCGCGACTGTTTATCTGATTAGGTGCCCCCCGAGCCGATTCTGCCAGGTAACTGCTGATATCGGCTCTGTGGTTAGCCAAAGGCACTACGATGTGAACGTCGGCTCGTTAAGGACGATGTGGATTTCTTCCGGTGCATCAGCCGACGCAAACCCATTGCCCATTAGATCGACGTTGAACTCGGTGCGGAATGAATGGTGAGGATAATTTTGGCCGATTGCTGGAATCGGCCTCCATGTTGCTTGCTCGATGAAGGTTTTGCAATGTTCCTCCATAAATCCTTGGGGCCGATCACCTGGATCGGCATCGCCACGTTTGTCCATCGATGTTGCTTTTGTTACATGGTCAGGCCGGTGGATAAAACCAGCCTCACCCCGTCCTTTGTCACGTCGATGCGCTCGCAGTCGTCCAAATTGATGCCCGAGAGTGGCTCTTGGCCCGATGTCTCCCAAACGTTCATGCCGGCCGTTGAAATCTCGGCTGAATCATCCGCGTGGACGACTTCTACTTCATCTCCATCCCATTGTATTAGGCATTGGTGCATCGTGGATGGAATGCAACGATTGGCGTGGATCCAATCTCTCCCTAGTAGGACAGCATAGGAGCTCTTGCTGTCGATAATAAAGAACGTCGTAGGGACAGTTTTCCTTCCTACGGTCAGATCCACATTCAGAACACCTTGTGCGTCAGATGCTTGGCCGTTGAAATCGCTCAGTGTCACGTTGGTCTTGATCAGATCCGAGCTAGAGCGTCCCAACCGACGTAGCATGGAGTATGGCATAATGTTAACTGCCGCTCCGGTGTCCACCAACATCTTGTTGACGAGGCTGCCCATTGATGTAACCTCGCAAGTACGGGGCCTTCGGATGCTCGTAGCTTCTCTCTCGTGGCTTCTCAAAGATGACCGGCCGTGGGCCGCAATCAAGTTGTGCCACAGGTGCTTCGTCTAATCCTGGAGCACTAAACTCCGTTGGAAGGATGAAGACCATGTTTGTGCCAGCCGATGTCTCATCATCGGCTTTCTTTTGCCCGGGGCGCCACTCTTTCCTTTGTGGCCGACCTTCTTCGTCCAGGGTTCGCTGAATTTTAGCGGCCGGATCAGGCCGCGCCTTCCTCAACGTGTGCAGGTATAACCTTTCGGCCTTCCTCCAACCCACGTAGACGCCGAACCCTTCGTTTTGGGAACGGCTGAGCCCATCAGGGCACCACATTGGCCGATGATACTTGTCTTCTTCTTCATCATCGTCCTCTAGTTCCTCGAGATCTTCCACCCGAGCGGACTCAGCATGCTTGTTCCGAGGCGGGAGAGGCCCTAGACGTTTGAACACGGACACGTTAGCTGCATCCTTCTTCTTTTGTTTACATTCAGGCGGTTGCCGATTGTAGGCAATCGGCTCATTCCCGAATCCCAGCAGTGTCCGAAGAAGGGGCATTCCCAGTGCCTATCCTCGTCGTCTTGCTCCCTCGACTTTTCCTTGGCGTGGCGCTCATATCGCTCCTCGTCGCGATCATGCCGACGACGTCTCCTGTCGTTCCTAGCCAGACGATCTTTTTCATCATCGTCGTTGTATCGCCGACGTTGGTCGTATTGACCCACATACTTGTTGAGGAGGTGATCAGAGAGAGGTCGCTGATATCTGATACGTCTCCGACGTATCGATAATTTATTATGTTCTATGCCATATTATTGATGATACCTACATGTTTTATGCACACTTTATGTCATATTCGTGCATTTTCTGGAACTAACCTATTAACAAGATGCCGAAGTGCCGGTTCTCGTTTTCTGCTGTTTTTGGTTTCAGAAATCCTAGTAACGAAATATTCTCGGAATTGGACGAAACGAAGACCCAGGGGCCTATTTTGCCACGAACCTTCCGGAAGACCGAAGAGCATACGAAGTGGGGCCACGAGGTGGCGACACCACATGGCGGCGCGGCCAAGGGGGGCCCGCGCCGCCCTATGGTGTGGGCCCCTCGTCGGGCCCCCGACTCGCCCTTCCGCCTACTTAAAGCCTCCGTCGCGAAACCCCCGATGGAAAAAACCACGATACGGAAAACCTTACCGAGACGCCGCCGCCGCCGATCCCATCTCGGGGGATTCTCGGAGATCTCCTCCGGCACCTCGCCGGAGAGGGGATTCATCTCCCGGAGGACTCTACACCGCCATGGTCGCCTCCGGAGTGATGAGTGAGTAGTTCACCCCGGACTATGGGTCCATAGCAGTAGCTAGATGGTTGTCTTCTCCTCATTGTGCTTCATTGTTGGATCTTGTGAGCTGCCTAACATGATCAAGATCATCTATCTGTAATTCTATATGTTGTGTTTGTCGGGATCCGATGGATAGAGAATACCATGTCATGTTAATTATCAAGTTATTACATATGTGTTGTTTATGATCTTGCATGCTCTCCGTTACAAGTAGAGGCTCTGGCCAAGTTTTTGCTTTTAACTCCAAGAGGGAGTATTTATGCTCGATAGTGGGTTCATGCCTGCATTAACACCTGGGACGATGACGAAAAGTTCTAAGGTTGTGTTGTGTTGTTGCCACTAGGGATAAAACATTGGCGCTATGTCCGAGGATGTAGTTGTTGATTACATTACGCACCATACTTAATGCAATTGTCCGTTGTTAGCAACTTAATACCGGAGGGGTTCGGATGATAACCTCGAAGGTGGACTTTTTAGGCATAGATGCAGTTGGATGGCGGTCTATGTACTTTGTCGTAATGCCCAATTAAATCTCACTATACTTATCATGTCATGTATGTGCATTGTTATGCCCTCTCTATTTGTCAATTGCCCGAATGTAATTTGTTCACCCAACATGCTTTTATCTTATGGGAGAGACACCTCTAGTGAACTCGTGGACCCCGGTCCATTCTTTTAATATCGAAATACAAATCTGCTGCAATACTTGTTTTGTCTGTTTTCTCTCGCAAACAATCATCTTCCACACAATACGGTTAATCCTTTGTTACAGCAAGCCGGTGAGATTGACAACCTCACTGTTTCGTTGGGGCAAAGTACTTTGGTTGTGTTGTGCAGGTTCCACGTTGGCGCCGGAATCCCCGGTGTTGCGCCGCACTACATCCCGCCGCCATCAACCTTCAACGTGCTTCTTGGCTCCTCCCTGGTTCGATAAACCTTGGTTTCTTTCCGAGGGAAAACTTGCCGCTGTGCGCATCATACCTTCCTCTTGGGGTTGCCCAACGAACGTGTGAAATACACGCCATCAAGCTCTTTTTCCGGCGCCGTTGCCGGGGAGATCAAGACACGCTGCAAGGGGAGTCTCCACTTCTCAATCTCTTTACTTTGTTTTTGTCTTGCTTTATTTTATTTACTACTTTGTTTGCTGCATTATATCAAAACACAAAAAAATTAGTTGCTAGTTTTACTTTATTTACTGTCTTGTACTCTATATCAAAAGCACAAAAAAATTAGTTTACTTGCATTTACTTTACTTGATTCATCATGTTTCCTTTTAATTTTACCGCAAAGAACATACCGGGTAGGACAAGGGTCTATAATTGGGAGGAACAATATAGAAGAATTTTTTACCCATGTTAGTACCGTTGAAGATTTTGAAGATAGACACTTGGTAGAACTTGCTCCTACTTATGAAATTGCTGCCGCTGCTTTAGTTCGCTCGTTGGAAACTAAATTTGTTAATCTCAATCCTATAATCCAACACATGTTTCTTACACTTGGTGATTTGGAAGAGGGGGAAAAGAAAGATTTTGTTTTAGAAACCCTTCTTAGAGAATTTGGTGGTCTAGCAAGAGAGGCTAGAAAGGTCTTCGCTAAATTTAATATGCTTGGTTCTCATACTAATTTTGTTAGTCTCCTTGAAAAAATGGACATGGATAGGATAAGGTATACTAATAATGCTAATGATGGTGGGGAGATCAAAGCACCAATACCATGCAAACTCCTAGCTATGAATGATGCACTAGAAAATAACTATGCTTGGCTTGTTCTCGAAAATTTGTTCGATGAGAGTAGCAAGCCCAAGACTAATGAAAAGGGAGACGCTGAAACTTATGTATCCAATATACTATGCATGGTTGAGAAAACTCCAAACCCCGCTGTAGGTGCACCACCCTTCGATAATACTTGAGATACACTTTCTGCGCCTAGCTGAAAGGCGTTAAAGAAAGCGCTTATGGGAGACAACCCATGTTTTTACTACAGTACTTTATTTTATATTTGTGTCTTGGAAGTTGTTTACTACTGTAGCAACCTCTCCTTATCTTAGTTTTATGTTTTGTTGTGCCAAGTAAAGTCTTTGATAGAAAAGTAAGTACTAGATTTGGATTACTGCGCAGTTCCAGATTTCTTTGCTGTCACGAATCTGGGTCTATCTCCCCGTAGGTAGCTCAGAAAATTAAGCCAATTTACGAGCATGATCCTCAGATATGTACGCAACTTTCATTCAATTTGAGCATTTTCGTTTGAGCAAGTCTGGTGGCCTAATAAAATCCATCTTTACGGACTGTTCTGTTTTGACAGATTCTGCCTTTTATTTTGCATTGCCTCTTTTGCTATGTTGGATGAATTTCTTTGATCCATTAATGTCCAGTAGCTTTATGCAATGTCCAGAAGTGTTAAGAATGATTGTGTCACCTCTGAACATGTGAATTTTTATTATGCACTAACCCTCTAATGAGTTGTTTCGAGTTTGGTGTGGAGGAAGTTTTCAAGGATCAAGAGAGGAGTATGATGCAATATGATTAAGGAGAGTGAAAGCTCTAAGCTTGGGGATGCCCCGGTGGTTCACCCCTGCATATTCTAAGAAGACTCAAGCGTCTAAGCTTGGGGATGCCCAAGGCATCCCCTTCTTCATCGACAACATTATCGGGTTCCTCCCCGAAACTATATTTTTATTCCGTCACATCTTATGCACTTTGCTTGGAGCGTCGGTTTGTTTTTGTTTTTTGTTTTGTTTGAATAAAATGGATCCTAGCATTCACTTTATGGGAGAGAGACACGCTCCGCTGTAGCATATGGACAAATATGTCCTTAGGCTCTACTCATAGTATTCATGGCGAAGTTTCTGCTTCGTTAAATTGTTATATGGTTGGAATTGGAAAATGATACATGTAGTAACTCTAAAATGTCTTGGATAATTTGATACTTGGCAATTGTTGTGCTCATGTTTAAACTCTTGCATCATATACTTTGCACCCATTAATGAAGAAATACTTAGAGCTTGCTAATTTGGTTTGCATATTTGGTTTCTCTAGAGTCTAGATAACATCTAGTATTGAGTTTTGAACAACAAGGAAGACGGTATGGAGTCTTATAATGTTTACCATATGTCTTTTATGTGAGTTTTGCTGTACCGTTCATCCTTGTGTTTGTTTCAAACAACCTTGCTAGCCTAAACCTTGTATCGAGAGGGAATACTTCTCATGCATCCCAAATACTTGAGCCAACCACTATGCCATTTGTGTCCACCATACCTACCTACTACATGGTATTTATCCGCCATTCCAAAGTAAATTGCTTGAGTGCTACCTTTAAAATTCCATCATTCACCTTTGCAATATATAGCTCATGGGACAAATAGCTTAAAAACTATTGTGGTATTGAATATGTACTTATGCACTTTATCTCTTATTAAGTTGCTTGTTGTGCGATAACCATGATTCTGGGGACGCCATCAACTATTCTTTGTTGGATATCATGTGAGTTGCTATGCATGTCCGTCTTGTCTGAAGTAAGAGAGATCTACCACCTTCATGGTTGGAGCATGCATATTGTTAGAGAAGAACATTGGGCCGCTAACTAAAGCCATGATTCATGGTGGAAGTTTCAGCTTTTGGACATATATCCTCAATCTCATATGAGAATAATAATTGTTGCCACATGCTTATGCATTAAAGAGGAGTCCATTATCTGTTGTCCATGTTGTCCCGGTATGGATGTCTAAGTTGAGAATAATCAAAAGCGAGAAATCCAAAATGCGAGCTTTCTCCTTAGACCTTTGTACAGGCGGCATGGAGGTACCCCATTGTGACACTTGGTTAAAACATGTGCATTGCAAAGATCCGGTAGTCCAAGCTAATTAGGACAAGGTGCGGGCACTATTAGTGTACTATGCATGAGACTTGCAACTTGTAAGATATAACTTTCATAACTCATATGCTTTATTACTACCGTTGACAAAATTGTTTCATGTTTTCAAAATAAAAGCTCTAGCACAAATATAGCAATCGATGCTTTCCTCTTTGAAGGACCATTCTTTTACTTTTATGTTGAGTCGGTTCACCTATCTCTCTCCACCTCAAGAAGCAAACACTTGTGTGAACTGTGCATTGATTCCTACATACTTGCATATTGTACTTGTTATATTACTCTATGTTGACTATTATCCATGAGATATACATGTTACAAGTTGAAAGCAACCACTCGAAACTTAATCTTCCTTTGTGTTGCTTCAATACCTTTACTTTGATTTATTGCTTTATGAGTTAACTCTTATGCAAGACTTATTGATACTTGTCTTGAAGTACTATTCATGAAAAG
>NC_061509.1:14046917-14122243 GCF_022539505.1 Lolium rigidum | reverse complement strand
CACCAAGAACTAACATAGCATGCACACTGTCACCATCATACCATGAAGGAGGCATAGATCACATCAATACTATCATAGCAATAGTTAACTTCATAATCTACAAGAGATTACAATCATAGCCTACGCCAAGTACTAACACGGATGCACACACTGTCACCATTACACCGTGCAGGAGGAATAAAACTACTTTAATAACATCACTAGAGTAGCACATAAATGATATTCAACTAGATCACATAAAGAGAGAGATGAACCACATAGCTATAGCGGAGCCCTCAGCCTCGGGGGTGGATTACTCCCTCCTCATCATGGAGGCAGCGATGGCGGTGAAGATGGCGGTGGAGACGGCGGTGGAGATGGCTCCGGGGGCAATTCCCCGTCCGGCAAGGTGCCGGAACAGAGAGTTCTGTCCCCCGAATTGGACTTTCGCGATGGCGGCGGCTCTGGATGGTTTTCTCTGTTTCCGTCTTCTCCCCCGATGTTTTTAGGTCAAGGACGATTATATAGGCCGAGAGTCGGAGTCGGAGGGGCCACGGGGTGACGACACCATAGGGGGGCGCCCCCCCCCCCCCTTGGGCCGCGCCGCCCTGTGGGGTGGGGCCCCCCTGGCACCGCTCTGACTTTTCTCCGGTGCTCCGGAAGCTTCCGGGAATTATAAGGCCTCCGGTCTTGATTTCGTCCGATTCCGAAAATATTTCTTTACTAGGATTTCTGAAACCAAAAACAGCAGAAAACAGCAACTGGCCTTTCAGCATCTCGTCAATAGGTTAGTTCCCAAAAACGCATAAAAATGATATAAAGTGTGAACAAAACATGTTGGTATTGTCATAAAACAAGCATGGAACATCAGAAATTATAGATAAGTTGGAGACGTATCATGCACTAACCCTCTAATGAGTTGTTTTGAGTTTGGTGTGGAGGAAGTTTTCAAGGATCAAGAGAGGGAGATGATACAATATGATCAAGGAGAGTGAAAGCTCTAAGCTTGGGGAAGCCCCGGTGGTTCACCCCTGCATATTTTAAGAAGACTCAAGCGTCTAAGCTTGGGGATGCCCAAGGCATCCCCTTCTTAATCGACAACACTATCAGGTTCCTCCCCTGCAACTATATTTTTATTCCATCACATCTTATGTGCTTTGCTTGGAGCGTCGGTTTGTTTTTGTTTTTGTTTTAATAAAATGGATCCTAGCATTCATTGTGTGGGAGAGAGACACGCTCCACTGTTGCATATGGACAAATATGTCCTTAGGCTTTACTCATAGTATTCATGGCGAAGGTTGAATCTTCTTCGTTAAATAATAAATAGGGTTGGAATCTGGAAATGCTACATGTAGTAATTCTAAAATGTCTTGAATAATTTGATACTTGGCAATTGTTGTGCTCATGTTTAAGCTCTTGCATCATATACTTTGCACCCATTAATGAAGAAATATATAGAGCTTGCTAAAATTTGGTTTGCATAATTGGTCTCTCTAAAGTCTAGATAATTTCTAGTATTGAGTTTGAACAACAAGGAAGATGGTGTAGAGTCTTATAATGTTTACAATATGTCTTTTATGTGAGTTTTGCTGCACCGGTTCATCCTTGTGTTTGTTTCAAATATACTTGCTAGCCTAAACCTTGTATTGAGAGGGAATACTTCTCATGCATCCAAAATCCTTGAGCCAACCACTATGCCATTTGTGTCCACCATACCTACCTACTACATGGTATTTCTCCGCCATTCCAAAGTAAATTGCTTGAGTGCTACCTTTAAAATTTCCATTCTTTACCTTTGCAATATATAGCTCATGGGACAAATAGCTTAAAAACTATTGTGGTATTGAATATGTACTTATGCACTTTATCTCTTATTAAGTTGCTTGTTGTGCGATAACCATGTTCCTGGGGACGCCATCAACTACTCTTTGTTGAATATCATGTGAGTTGCTATGCATGTCCGTCTTGTCTGAAGTAAGGGAGATTTACCACTCATTGAATGGTTAGAGCATGCATACTGTTAGAGAAGAACATTGGGCCGCTAACTACAGCCATGAATCATGGTGGAAGTATCAGTTTTGGACATATATCCTCAATCTCATATGAGAACACTAATTGTTGCTACATGCTTATGCATTAAAGAGAATTACATTATCTGTTGTCTATGTTGTCCCGGTATGGATGTCTAAGTTGAGAATAATCAAAAGCGAGAAATCCAAATGCGAACTTTCTCCTTAGACCTTTGTACAGGCGGCATAGAGATACCCCTTTGTGACACTTGGTTAAAACATGTGTATTGCGATGACAATCCCGGTAATCCGAGCTAATTAGGACAAGGTGTGGGCACTATTAGTATACTATGCATGAGGCTTGCAACTTGTAAGATATAATTTACATGATACATATGCTTTATTACTACCGTTGACAAAATTGTTTCTTGTTTTCAAAACCAAAGCTCTAGCACAAATATAGCAATCAATGCTTCCTCTCGCGAAGGGCCTTTCTTTTACTTTTATGTTGATTCAGTTCACCTATCTCACTCCACCTCAAGAAGCAAACACTTGTGTGAACTGTGCATTGATTCCTACATACTTGCATATTGCACTTGTTATATTACTTTACATTGACAATATCCACGAGATATACATGTTATAAGTTGAAAGCAACCGCTGAAACTTAATCTTCCTTTGTGTTGCTTCAATACCTTTACTTTGATTTATTGCTTTATGAGTTAACTCTTATGCAAGACTTATTGATGCTTGTCTTGAAAGTACTATTCATGAAAAGTCTTTGCTTTATGATTCATTTGTTTACTCATGTCATTACCATTGTTTTGATCGCTGCATTCATTACATATGCTTACAATAGTATGATCAAGGTTATGATGGCATGTCACTCCAGAAATTATCTTTGTTATCGTTTACCTGCTCGGGACGAGCAGGAACTAAGCTTGGGGATGCTGATACGTCTCCGACGTATCGATCCTTATGTTCCATGCCACATTATTGATGATATCTACATGTTTTATGCATACTTTATGTCATATTTATGCATTTTCCGGCACTAACCTATTAACGAGATGCCGAAGAGCCAGTTGTTGTTTTCTGCTGTTTTTGGTTTCAGAAATCCTAGTAAGGAAATATTCTCGGAATTGGACGAAATCAACGCCCGGGGTCCTATTTTTGCACGAAGCTTCCGGAAGACCGAGGGATAGACGAAGTGGGGCCACGAGGTGGCGACACAACAGGCGGCGCGGCCCGGGCCCCGGCCGCGCGGCCCCGGTGTGTGGGCCCCTCGTGACGCCTCTTGACCTGCCCTTCCGCCTACTTAAAGCCTCCGTCGCGAAACCCCCGCACCGAGAGCCACGATACGGAAAACCTTCCGGAGACGCCGCCGCCGCCAATCCCATCTCGGGGGATTCAGGAGATCGCCTCCGAGCACCCCGCCGGAGAGGGGAATCATCTCCCGGAGGACTCTTCACCGCCATGGTCGCCTCCGGAGTGATGAGTGAGTAGTTCACCCCCGGACTATGGGTCCATAGCAGTAGCTAGATGGTCGTCTTATCCTCATGTGCTTCATTGTCGGATCTTGTGAGCTGCCTAACATGATCAAGATCATCTATCCGTAATGCTATATGTTGTGTTTGTTGGGATCCGATGGATAGAGAATACTATGTTATGTTGATTATCAATCTATTACCTATGTGTTGTTTATGATCTTGCATGCTCTCCGTTATTAGTAGAGGCTCCGGCCAAGTTTTTACTCTTAACTCCAAGAGGGAGTATTTATGCTCGATAGTGGGTTCATGCCTCCATTAAATCTGGGACGGTGATCGAAAGTTCTAAGGTTGTGGATGTGCTCGTTGCCACTAGGGATAAAACATTGATGCTATGTCCGAGGATGTAGTTATTGATTACATTACGCACCATACTTAATGGAATTGTCTATTGTTTGCAACTTAATACTGGAAGGGGTTCGGATGATAACCTGAAGGTGGACTTTTTAGGCATAGATGCATGCTGGATAGCGGTCTATGTACTTTGTCGTAATGCCCAATTAAATCTCACTATACTCATTATATCATCTATGTGCATGGTCATGCCCTCTTTATTTGTCAATTGCCCAACTGTAATTTGTTCACCCAACATGCTATTTATCTTATGGGAGAGACACCTCTAGTGAACTGTGGACCCCGGTCCATTCTTTTACATCGAATACAATCTGCTCGCAATACTTGTTCTACTCGTTTTCTCGCAAACAATCATCATCCACACTATACATCTAATCCTTTGTTATAGCAAGCCTGGTGAGATTGACAACCTCACTGTTACGTTGGGGCAAAGTACTTTGGTTGTGTTGTGCAGGTTCCACGTTGGCGCCGGAATCCCTGGTGTTGCGCCGCACTACATCCCGCCGCCATCAACCTTCGACGTGCTTCTTGACTCCTACTGGTTCAATAAACCTTGGTTTCTTACTGAGGGAAACCTGCTGCTGTACGCATCACACCTTCCACTTGGGGTTCCCAACGGGCGTGTGCTTTACGCGTCATCAGTCACATAATAAGGTTCTCTAGGTAAGGTGAAATTCACATGATCACATGTGATAAACAACTAGGGTTTTAGGGTTTAAAACATTTTGACATGATCACATAAAATAATGGGTTCAAGGTCTTACTTATATTAAAACTAGGGTTTCTAAATTATGGTACAACTCTTAAAATGATAATTGAAAATAGAGATGTGGTCACTAATTATTTTGAAACAAATTAATAATGGTTTTAGCATTTTATTAATTTTCACAAGAATAAATAATTAGGGTAACTCCTATTTAGGTTTAATTCAAAACTAGGGTTTAACAATTGTTATTAGGTTTTAAAATATGTAACTTGTTAACTAAAGATGTTCAAGTAAACAAGTTTTGAATTACCAAAATGATATTAGTTCATAGTATTTTCTTGTTTGATTCTTATTTAAGAAAATGAGAAATAGTGATTTGCAAATTAGGGTTTATGAATTATCACTAATATTTAAGTGGATGCAATTATGATAAAGAAAACTAATCTTAACATTTTAATTAGTTAATGAATAGCTAAGATTTAATTTTAAATAATTATTGAATTTAAATTGGTTTTAATACAAATGAAAAGACATAATTAATAAAGCTAAAAATAAGTGAATTTTTATTTTGACATACATTTTTATCTTATATTTTATTTGAATAGAGTTTATTTTTGTGAGAATTTTGATATATTATTCATATTTTTCTGAGTTGAAATGAAATTTATATGATTTTGCAAAGTTTCAACAATTCACTGGTTTTAAAATTAAATAGAAAATGCTACACATACTGATTCGTAACCTAGCTACGGTCACTGACCAGTGGGTCCATTGACTGGGTCAGTTTCCACGCGGGCAACAACCAGTCAACGACGTCAGGGAGACCCACATGCCACGTTGGCGTTGCCGGCGGCTAAACGCCGGCGACCAAATCACGGCGGCGCTATGCTATAGGGCCTCCTAGGACGGGCTACTGATGGTTTCCGAATCTCCTCGACATGCTGAGAATGATGGTGGCATTGGTTTAGTAAGGGGATCACCGGAGTTTCGTTGGAAACCATGTCCCGCGCCGGTGCACTCCGGCGAGGTGGCTAAACGGAGCTACAGACGTCGATAGGATGCGGGAGTATGCTCTACAGATGCGGAATCTCACCGTGAAGCTCAAGGTGTGGTCGGCTCCGGCGATGGTCGACGGAGACGACGGCGATTGATGATTTCCCGGCGAACTGCTGCGGAAGGGAACGTCGAAATTGAGCCGATTCCTTGCTCCCCTTGATGCTCTGCTCCTCCAGTGTGCTCCTGGAGTCCAGGCGCTCCTCCTGGACCGCTCAATCGAGCTCGGGGTGGCGTCCTCCGTCGAACTCGTCCTCGACTCCGGCGACAGAGAGTAGAAGATGGCGAGAGTTTGGTTGAGTTAGAGAGGGAATGGTGAGGCAGCGAGGCATTAGGGTTTCAGTGCGGAGCTCCTGGCGTATTTATAGACCACGACGAGGTCTAGTTCATCATCTTGCCGGCGGCAGGGGTGGAGATGTTCTGGCGACGGTGAAGTGCATTTGGGCACGAATCTTGATGTCTTCGGATAGGCTCGGACGCGAGGATGATAGGGTGGAGCTCTAGAACCTTCTGCGGCGTCCGGGGTGAGCTTATCCACGACGAGGACGTGGCCAGAGCTCCTCTCTGCGTTGTCGACACCGTGGAGGAAGACGAAGACGATGACTTGCCTCGCACGATTTTTGAAGCAAGCCGAAACGGTACCTGGGTTGTTTTCGTTCGTGGGCTGGGCCGAGTCTGGGCTGAGTTGGTTGGCTTCGGCTGCTGCTGTGCTGGGCTACAACGGCCTGCCAGGTAAGTTTCCCTCTCCTCTCTATTTTCTGTTTTCTTTTCTATTTTGATATTTGCATTTGAATTCAAATTTGAATTCTGTTTTATTTTACAGGTTCTAAAATACTTGAATATCAACATCACTTCATGATAATACTCACTTGCATAATTCTTTTGTTCAAACAACTAATTAATAAATGATTAACTTGGTGTTATTGTGAAGTGCATTTTAAATTGAAAATTGATATGGTTTAAATGTTTATTCCTTTTTATTTAGGAACAAAATCTGTTTAAATGATTTGAAATTTATATTATGTGAATGATGAACATATTCTATTTTGCAAGTGTTTAACAACATTGGTGGTTCATATGCATTCTAAATTATGGCTAGAGTTTAAATTAAATGGTGTTGACAATGGGATTGGTTCATGATTTTATGTGAATAATGGTTCTTAGGTTTAAGAGGATGTTTGGATAAACTTTACAATCACCAAATTACATTTAGGTCTTAGGTATATATATGGCTTGGTTTATTACTTGTGATCCATGATACACAAGTTAGGAAACAATATTTTATGTGGGGTGGATCCTATGTGAAAGGGTTTATGGTCTTGGAAATACTTCACTAATTGAAGTATAAATAGGCATGAGGCATGGCAGGGTTCTACTTATAATCCAAAGGGATACTTGGGTTGGTATTTAAATGTGGTCTAGGGTTTTAGTAGTGATCACCAATGTGATACACCACTAGGTTTAGGGTGTGAGCAATAGTTAGGTTATGTTTAATTGACTAGGATTATTACTCTACACAAGGCATGAGGATTGGCCTGGATTAACTACTAGTGATATATTTATTATTTCATGTGATGGATAAGAGCTAAGGATCATATGTATAGGTTTATCTTACCATCTAAATTCACAAGGTATGATCATGCATTAGACAAGATTCACTCATTCATCACTAATCTCTCTATTCTATTACTTCTCTCACTTCACAATGTCTTGGAATATTCTAAGGTCCTACTTAAGAGATGATGATATGATCCTCTAAATATATGGTTTGCCTAGTAATTCTACCTTGGTATCTTCTGTAGCTTGTTCTTCAGGAAATCTGATAAACCTGCATCTTGTGGTATGCCTCCACCTCCTAGCTTCTTCATCTTGATCCTAGCTAATTCATATGGAAGGTCTCAAGCGTTTGGTTTCCTTGTATCATGCTACAAGGTGATCATATGGATGAAGGGTGTGGCTCTATTTATAGGCTTGGGCAAGCTCTAGTATCATGACACATAGGTGGTGACTCTTGTGTTTGTTTGATGAGTAAGGTGCTTGGTTGTCATGCCCTCATCCATAGCAATCCTTTGAGCATGAGGTGGCAAAGCTTGGGATGCAAGTCATGTAGATATTTTCATCCTATGTGGCAAGATCATTATCCTCCCATATGATTTATTTTTGGATAGCCAAGTGGCATTTGCTACTAAATATCTTGTGGATGGTTTTATTATTGTGGATGAGTCATCATACCATCTTCGATTGGATTTACATTATAATATTGGTCAAAAGGTCAAGGTTGAAGGTTATTCCTCAAATTTGGATAGTTGGTTTTGATTTCACCAAGGCATGATCATATGAGTTTCAAAATACTCATAGTTAGTTTTATTCAAATAGTTTGAACTATAATTCGTAATGTAAATGGATTTAGTTTTATGATATTCCATGTATTTACTAAGTTATGATTTAAATAAGAATGTGTGGCTTTTATGCACTTCGGACCTGTGGTTTACCTTATTTGGTAATAAGTTTAGAAATGAATTAAATTACACACAAAGGTAGTTGCTAACTTTTAAGTGTTAATAAGTTAGGGTTTGATTCTTAAAGAATGTGTTGTTGTAGATATAATTCCATTTGATCTAATCCATAGATCAAATCATCTCTACCCAAAACAAGGTTTTAACAAAGATAACAGTGAAGTTTATAGCGCTTGACTTGATGATCTACTTCAATTCCAGCAAGTCAAGTGAAACTTCAGTTACTGTGGTAAGTTTTATTTGAAAGCGCGCAAATTCCCCGGATTTTCTATGCATGAATGCAATGCACACATGGTGTTCTCTCATTTTATAGCCTCTAAACCTGGGATATTATAGCCTCTCCCCCTTAAACTGAACTTCGTCCTGAAGTTCGAACGCTCTCATGTTTCGGAACGTGGAACTGACTTGAACAGATCACAATCCTTTGAAACTCCATGGTGATCTCATTAGATATAATTGGATATATCCCTTGTCTAGATCCTTCCTGGAGTCTTCTGATGTCTGGCACTGATACTTTCTTATATTCTATGATTTCTTCCAACACTCTAAGATTATAGGTTTGCTCTCCAAAGATTCTTCGATTAGGACATCTTCTTATGCTAATGGACTTTACTAATGGTTGTGATGATAGCTTCCTATCTGGGTACCCAAAACTTGATTCTACCAGCTACGGTGTAATATGGCACTACAGTGTACCAGCTGCGGTGCCCAAACCTTAATTCTAAAATATTTATTTAAGGTAGGGTATTGTTTTCCCTTACTACCATAACGAAAGTAATGGTACTTAGTAAGGTATTTACAATAGGCATGGTCCTGGTTGTTTAGTCCTACGAATGGATTAGACTCATTTAGTCCATCCAATCATGGCTTCTAGTTTATGCTCGTTATCCTCCTTTTGGTCTCTTTAGGTTCCATGAAAGGAATCTTTCTAATAATCATCAGTTTTGGTATGGTCAAACCCTTCAGTCTTTTGTTTTCTTAGGCTTTGATTGTCCTCCGATAACTTCTTCCTCCAACTTCATTATCTAAGTTTACTTAAGTTCTCTTGGTTTTGAGTAATTTACAATTACCCACTCTAGTTAAGGTCTAACCCTTACTTCCTCGACATATGACCCACGGCTTCTGGTCTGACAACCTCCTGAGAGTACCTTTATATGGGTACTTCCCAACAACCTTATAAAAATAAGATCGTACTTTTTCTCAGTTCAGACCTTCTTCTGGGTCCATCATACTCCAAATATTATATCTTAATACTTCTCCTTCAGCCTTCCTCTCCCCCTTGGAGTTTACTAATGATCTTCAAACTTCCGTTCTTCTAATCATTAAACTCCAAGGCTAGAAGTTTAGTTTTGGTCTAACTTGTAGTTTGTACTTTTCTAGAGTCTCATGAAGAATTCTTTGTGGTGTATCCACACAGTTGTGGATATCCGTTGTGAATTCTCCAATTAAATATTTACCAGCTACAGAATATCAGCTGCGGAATCCCTCTTTCTTTTAGAGTGAAAGAACGATTAAGCTGTGGACTATTTGTTACCAGCTGCAGACTATCTAACACGAGATGTGACTTATTGGATACCAGCTGTGGCTATGTTATGGTTGTCAATATCTACCTACCAGTTTTGGCTACGTACATAGTTTTAGTTAAGATATACCTCACTTTACATTCTTTCTCTTCATGATTATCCTATATCAGCTGCGGTCTTATTATACCAGCTGCGACTTCACTTGTCTATTTTCCTTCTTCTAGGGTTTGTTTTGCAAGATAACCACTTGTTGATACTATGAAGATAGTATCGTAAGTGACTCTACTTGCAATCCCTTCTTCCATAATGAATATGGCTCCACTTCTACTGCTCCACATTCACTATGTTTCTCACTTTCATGGTACTTCCATGTTGAAGTACTCCTTAATTGAGGATAAAAGTGAGTTTTAATGAATCCTTCCTTCATATTGTTGTGTTTACTTCCCACAACTTTACTTCTTTCTTCTAGTGAACCTTTAACTTGTCTTCAAAATCTTCAGAGTTCGCCACTTCCTCACGCGAATTCCGTTACCCTCTAGATCTATAGCATCAAGTAAGAGCTTGATATTGCAACATGCATTTTCATATCAAAGTCAAACTTCATGTATGGATCTAGTCAATCAATGAAAATCCCATAAAATCCAAGAAGATTCAGCTTTGTGCTTATAATACACATCCTTATATGCCCGAATATAATAGTTGGGTAAGACATCCCTAAACATCAGGCTCAGATGTGTAGTATATAACACCACATAAGACAAGTTTTGGTTGTGATAGCACAAATACGTGAATTTCTACTATTGGTCTCAACATTTATCTTAATTGCACATTTGCAATGAGACAAACTTGAAACACAATGGCCTGGGATAGTTGAAGTTAACCTAGTTTTCTTTGGAAGTACTAACAAAATAGTATACCATATATGTGCTATTGAGGACTACTTCCTATAATACAATTAGTTCTAACATGTCTACTCTAAACACATGATTGTTTAGAATATACCACCTATAACTCTAGGATTTCTCTATATGATATGATCTAAATAAGCCTTCTTTAAATTAAGGACTATGGTTCTAACATACTTGGCACAGTTTCCAGGATTTTAAGGCCTAAGCTTTCGAACTATTCCTTAAATCCAACTCCTTATCACACTCTTGTTAATTCACTTATGCTGTTCTACTCCATCACATCATGATTCTCAAGTGAATCATATATGATTACCAACTTTACCATAAAAAGTAAACTTGTATAACTCCTATCACTCTTCCTTACCTCCTATGATTGACTCATCATCGGTATATACTACCTTATATAACTTATCTCCCTTACTTAACATCAGTCATTTGACATTTTAAATGACTCTTACTTAACTATACTTGCATTGGTATACTTCTTCCAATAGGATATCTGCCTTATGATTGTATCCTCTCTTTGGACTACCAGGTATTGTATACCAACTGTGGTCTACTACCACCCATTATCTTATGCTTCAATGGGGTTCTACTTATTTGGAATGAAGCAAGATAACTATTTTACTTAAGAAAATAGATAAGAAAGATTGACTCAAGTGTGTCAGGACTATTCTCAAGTGAATACCCATCTCAAGTCATAAGAATGGTTGATTTAACTAAGACATCTTCCTATAGACACTACCAAACCTATAGGTCTCCTTTAAAGGGTTTTAATCCTAGGGTCAAAGCATTTGCTCTGATACCAGCTGTGATGACCCAGCGTACCACTCGCATGGTGTAGTACACAAGTCGTTGACATAACACAAGTGAAACACCGTTCCACTCATATTACATCCCTCGAGTGGTACAACGAAACATATGCGAGTCCAAGGTATGTCTATAGAAGTACACACGAACTGTTTACATAAGATCAACACAGCCTCCTACTTTACAGTGAGGTAAAACTTCAAATAAAGCTCCAGAAGAATGACTCGTAGTCTATCTTATTGCTAACTCAAGTTTAAGAGCTACTTGGCTTGCTATAGAAATCTAGCTACTTAGGTGCTAGGATTAGGGAAAGGTTCCCTTCTATTACTAGTCTAGGTTTCCACTCTAGCTGATGCAGAAGTTGACTCCATTGACTTCTTTGATTAGATTCTTCATCATGTTGCAGTTGACTCCTTTGTCTTCGAGTTCCACGGTAGTTTCTCCTTCGGTGCCTTGATCTAAGAAGGGGGTTCAAATGGGAGGGAATGAGTACGAGCGTACTCAGAAAGTTCATATTAGGAAATAGGTGTATCATGCACTAGCTACAGCCATAGACCAGAAAGTCATAGGCCAATGCAAGTTTTCATAAACATTTCTTCAAAAGGTTTATTTTATTCCGAAAACTATGCCCGTCGGTCTTCACGGAGTTGACCAGAACTTCATGGAGTTCCTTTCCTGCCGCGTTCGCAGCTCCCTTCCCGGAACAGGGAGTGACAGATCACAATTCGGTATCCTCTCGCAGAGGTGCGTTACTTTTCCCATAAGAGACCTTATCCTTGTTGCCAACCAGGCGAATTCTTTCCCGTCCACACTTCCTTTGGTGTGAGGCCAGGTGTAAGATCCAAGCCCACACCGCCTTCTCCGCGACTGCAAACCCACCCTTTTGTCCAACCGTACACCCCCAGTAGACTTCTTCCGATAATACGGCTTTACTCACGGTGTACTCCGGACAATCCATCATAGACCGTAGAGCTAACATCACTAATGGATGGGGATTTAAAAGGCTATCCCAACCTACGGCGAGTGCCTCCAGGCACCCCGCAGCTCTACCGATCCGTTGGCGTGCAGAAGGGAAAAGATACAGCTGACTTCCCCGAGCCATTATAGATCTTATGGTCAACGCGATATGTACGGCGCTAGAATCACTGGACGACATTGGTACTTAGTCCTAGATGAGTAGTACCCATGCAATGGAACCTCCACCATATCAACACATACCATGGTTCCATTGCCCACCACATAGTCATATTCATAATTGTAAAATAATACTTTGCTTTTCAATGCATGAGTGATAAGTATAGTACTTTGCATATAGTTTGATACAAATAATCAAATGACATGAGCAAGCGATGAACTTGCCTTTCTTGACTACAAGATTATGCAGGCAAAAGCTTCGATATGTGAGAAGTCCAAATGCTGAAATACCATCATCGTCCAGTAAGGACAATGTTTAAAGAACTGGCAATAATGCTATAATGCATAGTATGATATGCAATCGTCCCGAGCGTAACCTAACCTCGATGATTTAGGATTGATGAGTTGTAAATATTTCTTTAGGGTGTGTTGCACTTTTAGGATGGTTCTCAAACAAGGTTCTTATTAGGGTTTGGTTATATTAGCATCATAATTAAGTGATATAAGACATCATAACAATCATACACCTAAAGAATAGTGGTGGAATAATATGTAAAGAACAGTTGTTAATTTTAAGTTCTACAGAACATGGTTGATGATTACTTATACTATACTTCAAAAGAATAACTTTTGAAGAACATGTTGTTTAAGAAATAATGAGTATTTCAAAGAAGGGTTAGGACTTCTATGGTTTGATTGACATTTGTACTTCAAAAGAATAACTTTTGAAGAACAGGTTAAATAAGAATATGAACTACTATACATAAGAGCTATGTAGCTCTAGGGTTTACTATTGGGTTCATTTAGATTCACTAGTAGGAACTAGTTAGTTCTTAACTTGGAATGGGTCTATATGCAGCAAGTCTTGGCAGGTTTATTACTATGGTTTCTCCTAGACATCATATCAAAGGATGGTTCAAGGTGATACTATGGGTTAGGGTTTACTATTTGTTTCACTAAGGAATCACTAATGGTATCCAAGCTAAGTGGTTTATGATCCTTAAGTAGGGTTTAGTGGGATAGGAACATGTGTTGTGAATTATTACACAAGGTTGGTACTAGAGTTCATCTTATGGTTCTACTAAATTATGATGGTTAAGGTTGATCTCAATGGTCCTAATATATTAACAAGCTAGGGTTTGTTCCTAAGTGGCACTAATTGGTTATACAAGTTTTATTCAAAGACAAAGACAGGGAATGATGACTTATGTAAATTGATTCTATGTTGGTGGATCATGAATTGTATTTGTTGGTCACATAATAAGGTTCTATAGGTAAGGTGAAATTCACATGATCACATGTGATAAACAACTAGGGTTTTAGGGTTTAAAACATTTTGACATGATCACATAAAATAATGGGTTCAAGGTCTTACTTATATTAAAACTAGGGTTTCTAAAGTATGGTACAACTCTTAAAATGATAATTGACAATAGAGATGTGGTCACTAATTATTTTGAAACAAATTAATAATGGTTTTAGCATTTTATTAATTTTCACAAGAATTAATAATTAGGGTAACTCCTATTTAGGTTTAATTCAAAACTAGGGTTTAACAATTGTTATTAGGTTTTAAAATATGTAACTTGTTAACTAAAGATGTTCAAGTAAACAAGTTTTGAATTACCAAAATGATATTAGTTCATAGTATTTTCTTGTTTGATTATTATTTAAGAAAATGAGAAATAGTGATTTGCAAATTAGGGTTTATGAATTATCACTAATATTTAAGTGGATGCAATTATGATAAAGAAAACTAATCATAACATTTTAATTAGTTAATGAATAGCTAAGATTTAATTTTGAAACTTAAATAATTATTGAATTTAAATTGGTTTTAATACAAATGAAAAGACATAATTAATAAAGCTAAAAATAAGTGAATTTTTATTTTGACACACATTTTTATATTATATTTTATTTGAATAGAGTTTATTTTTGTGAGCATTTTGATATATTATTCATATTTTTCTGAGTTGAAATGAATTTTATATGATTTTGCAAATTTTCAGCAATTCACTGGTTTTTAAATTAAATAGAAAATGCTACACATACCGATTCGTAACCTAGCTACGGTCACTGACCAGTGGGTCCATTGACTGGGTCAGTTGCCACGCGGGCAACGACCAGTCAACGACGTCAGGGAGACCCACATGCCACGTTGGCGTTGCCGGCGGCTAAACGCCGGCGACCAAATCACGGCGGCGCTACGCTACAGGGCCTCCCAGGACGGGCTACTGATGGTTTCCGAATCTCCTCGACATGCTGAGAATGATGGTGGTGTTGCTTTAGTAAGGGGATCACCGGAGTTTCGTCGGAAACCATGTCCCGCGGCGGTGCACTCCGGCGAGGTGGCTAAACGGAGCTACAGACGTCGATAGGATGCGGGAGTATACTCTATAGACGCGGAATCTCACCGTGAAGCTCAAGGTGTGGTCGGCTCCGGCGATGGTCGACGGAGACGACGGCGATTGATGATTTCCCGGCGAACTGATGCGGAAGGGAACGTCGAAATTGAGCCGATTCCTTGCTCCCCTTGATGCTCTGCTCCTCCAGTGTGCTCCTGGAGTCCAGGTGCTCCTCCTGGACCGCTCAATCGAGCTCGGGGTGGCGTCCTCCGTCGAACTCGTCCTCGACTCCGGCGACAGAGAGTAGAAGATGGCGAGAGTTTGGTTGAGTTAGAGAGGGAATGGTGAGGCAGTGAGGCATTAGGGTTTCAGTGCGGAGCTCCTGTCGTATTTATAGACCACGACGAGGTCTAGTTCGTCATCTTGCCGGCGGCAGGGGTGGAGATGTTCTGGCGACGGTGAAGTGCATTTGGGCACGAATCTTGATGTCTTCGGATAGGCTCGGACGCGAGGATGATAGGGTGGAGCTCTAGAACCTTATGCGGCGTCCGGGGTGAGCTTATCCACGACGAGGACGTGGCCAGAGCTCCTCTCTGCGCTGTCGACGCCGTGGAGAAAGACGACGACGATGAATTGCCTCGCACGATTTTTGAAGCAAGGCAAAACGGTACCTGGGTTGTTTTCGTTCGTGGGCTGGGCCGAGTCTGGGCTGAGTTGGTTGGCTTCGGCTGCTGCTGTGTTGGGCTACAACGGCCTGCTGATACGTCTCAAACATATCTATAATTTCTTATGTTCCATGCTACTTTTATGATGATACTCACATGTTTTATACACATTATATGTCATTATTATGCATTTTCCGGCACTAACCTATTGACGAGATGCCGAAGAGCCAGTTGCTGTTTTCTGCTGTTTTTGGTGTCAGAAATCCTAGTAAGGAAATATTCTCGGAATTGGACGAAATCAACGCCCAGGGTCCTATTTTTGCACGAAGCATCCAGGAGACCGGAGAGGAAACGAAGTGGGGCCACGAGGCGACGACACGCCAGGGCGGCGCGGCCCAGGCCCTGGCCGCGCGGCCCTGTTGTGTGGGTCCCTCGTGACCCTCCCGACTCTGCCCTTCCGCCTACTTAAGGTCTTCGTCGCGAAACCCCCGAGTACCGAGAGCCACGATACGGAAAACCTTCCGAGAGACGCCGCCGCCGCCAATCCCATCTCGGGGGATTCAGGAGATCGCCTCCGGCACCCTGCCGGAGAGGGGAATCATCTCCCGGAGGTCTCTTCATCGCCATGATCGCCTCCGGATCGATGTGTGAGTAGTTCACCCCTAGACTATGGGTCCATAGCAGTAGCTAGATGGTTGTCTTCTCCTCATTGTGCTATCATGTTAGATCTTGTGAGCTGCCTATCATGATCAAGATCATCTATTTGTAATCCTACATGTTGTGTTTGTTGGGATCCGATGAATATTGAATACTATGTCAAGTTGATTATCAATCTATCATATATGTTATTTATGTTCTTGCATGCTCTCCGTTGCTAGTAGAGGCTCGGCCATGTTGATACTTGTGACTCCAAGAGGGGGTATTTATGCTCGATAGTGGGTTCATGCCTCCATTAAATCCGGGACAGTGACGAGAAAGTTCTAAGGTTGTGGATGTGTCTGTTGCCACTAGGGATAAAACATCGATGCTTTGTCTAAGGATATTTGTGTTGATTACATTACGCACCATACTTAATACAATTGTCCGTTGTTTACAACTTAATACCGGAGGGGTTCGGATGATAACCTGAAAGTGGACTTTTTAGGCATAGATGCATGCTCGGATAGCGGTCTATGTACTTTGTCGTAATGCCCCGATTAAATCTCATAGTACTCATCATGATATATGTATGTGCATTGTTATGCCTTCTTTATTTGTCAATTGCCCAACTGTAATTTGTTCACCCAACATCTGCTTATCTTATGGGAGAGACACCACTAGTGAACCGTGGACCCCGGTCCTATTCTTTACATCCGAAATACAATCAACCGCAATTGTTCTTTACTCGTTCTTCGCAAACAACCATCATCATCCATACTATACATCTAATCCTTTGTTTACAACAAGCCGGTGAGATTGACAACCTCACTGTTACGTTGGGGCAAAGTTCTGTGATTGTGTTGTGCAGGTTCCACGTTGGCACCGGAATCCCTGGTGTTGCGCCGCACTACACTCCGCCGCCATCAACCTTCAACGTGCTTCTTGACTCCTACTGGTTCGATAAACCTTGGTTTCTTACTCAGGGAAACTTGCTGCTGTACGCATCACACCTTCCACTTGGGGTTCCCAACGGGCGTGTGCTTTACGCGTCATCAAGCTAAATTTCTGGCGCCGTTGCCGGGGAGATCAAGACACGCTGCAAGGGGAGTCTCCCACATCCAATCTCTTTACTTTGTTTTTGTCTTGCTTTACTTTAGTTACTGCTTTGTTTGCTCTTATATTAAAAAACACAAAAAAATTAGTTGCTAGCTTTACTTTTTTTACTGTCTTGTTCTCTATATTGAAAACAAAAAAAATTAGTTACTTGCATTTACTTTATTTAGTTTGCTTTATTTACTACTGCTAAAATGGGTACTGTTGAGAATACTAAGTTGTGTGATTTCACTAGCACAAATAATAATGACTTCCTATGCACACCTATTGCTCCACTCGCTACTACAGCAGAATTCTTTGAAATTAAACCTGCTTTATCGAATCTTGTTATGAGAGAGCAATTTTCTGGTGTTAGTTCTGATGATGCTGCTGCCCATCTTAATAATTTTGTTGAACTTTGTGAAATGCAAAAGTACAAGGATGTAGATGGTGACATTATAAAATTAAAATTGTTTCCTTTCTCTTTAAGAGGAAGAGCTAAAGATTGGTTGCTATCTCTGCCTAGAAATAGTATTGATTCATGGACTAAATGTAAGGATGCTTTTATTGGTAGATATTATCCTCCCGCTAAAATTATATCTTTGAGAAGTATCATAATGAATTTCAAGCAATTAGATAATGAACATGTTGCTCAAGCATGGGAGAGAATGAAATCTTTGGTAAAGAATTGCCCAACCCATGGACTGACTACTTGGATGATCATCCAAACCTTTTATGCAGGATTTGAATTTTTCTTCGCGGAACCTATTGGATTCAGCTGCTGGAGGTACCTTTATGTCCATCACTTTGGGGGCGGCAACAAAGCTTCTTGATGATATGATGACAAATTACTCTGAATGGCACACGGAAAGAGCTCCACAAGGTAAGAAGGTAAATTCTGTTGAAGAAACCTCCTCCTTGAGTGATAAGATTGATGCTATTATGTCTATGCTTGTGAATGGTAGATCTAATGTTGATCCTAATAATGTTCCTTTAGCTTCATTGGTTGCCCAAGAAGAACATGTTGATGTGAATTTCATTAAAAATAATAATTTCAACAACAATGCTTATAGGAACAATTCTGGTAACAACTATAGGCCATATCCTGCTAGTGGTAATGATTATGGTAATTCTTATGGTAGATATGAGGAAAAGATGCTAGAAATTGAGAGATCCACTAAGAGCTTTATACAATCACAGTATGAGCAAAATCAATTGTTTACTAAAACTATGAATGAACAATCTACCTTGTTGAAATATATAGGAAATCAACTTGAAAATTTGAATATGGGGATTTCGGGTTTGCAAACTAAGATTTCAAATGCTGAAAACCGAATCTCATACCTGTCTGCGTCACAATCCTCCTTAATTAATAAAATGGCTGCTAAACCTGAGGATATTGATAATATAATTGTTACTACAGCAAATGCCATCCAAGTTCGAATTAATGAGAATATTAGATTGATGGTTGAATTGCATGCTAGGTGGAAAAGAGAAGAAAACGAAAAACTAGCTAAAGAGAATAATGTAGCTAAAGTTTGGACTATTACCACCACTAGTAATGTTAATGATTCACATGTTGCTACACCTCCTACTATCAATAATAAAATAATTGGTGTTGGCAATGTTACTACTCCTAGTGCAAAGCATGCAAAATTGCCTGAAACTGCTAAAACTGCTGAAATTGATAAAGCTGCTGAAATTTTTCAAAATATTGGGGACAATGATCCCATTGCTGTAGATCATAATGGTTTAGACTTTGATGATTGTCACATCTCTGAAGTTATAAAGTTCTTAAGAAATCTTGCTAAAAGTCCCAATGCTAGTGCTATAAATTTGGCCTTTACAAAACATATTACAAATGCTCTCATAAAAGCTAGAGAAGAGAAACTAAAACTTGAAACTTCTATTCCTAGGAAGTTAGAAGATGGTTGGGAGCCCATCATTAAGATGAGGTTCAATGATTTTGATTGTAATGCTTTATGTGATCTTGGTGCAAGTATTTCTGTTATGCCTAAGAAAATCTATGATATGCTTGACTTGCCACCATTGAAAAATTGTTATCTGGATGTTAATCTTGCTGATAATGCTATAAAGAAACCTTTGGGGAGGATTGATAATGTTCGTATTATGGTTAACAATAACCTTGTCCCCGTTGATTTTGTTGTCTTGGATATTGAATGCAATGCATCTTGTCCCATTATATTGGGAAGACTTTTTCTTCGAACTGTTGGTGCTACCATTGATATGAAGGAAGGTAATATTAAATATCAATTTCCTCTCAAGAAAGGTATGGAACACTTCCCTAGAAAGAGAATGAAGTTACCTTATGATTCTATTATTAGAACAAGTTATGATGTTGATGCTTCACCTCTTGATAATACTTGATGCACACTTTCTGCGCCTAGCTGAAAGGCGTTAAAGAAAAGCGCTTATGGGAGACAACCCATTATTTTACTTCTGCACTTTATTTTATATTTGAGTCTTGGAAGTTGTTATTACTGTAGAAACCTCTCCTTATCTTTATTTTATAGCATTGTTGTGCCAAGTAAAGTCTTTGATAGTAAAGCCAATACTAGATTTGGATTACTGCGCAGGAACAGATTTCTTGCTGTCACGAATTTGAGCAGTAGTCTCTGTAGAAAAATCAAAAAAAATCTGCCAATTTACGTGCGTGATCCTCAGATATGTACTCAACTTTCATTCAATTTGGGAATTTTCATCTGAGCAAGTCTGGTGCCACTTTAAAATTCGTCTTTACGAGCTGTTCTGTTTTGACAGATTCTGCCTTTTATTTCGCATTGCCTGTTTTGCTATGTTTGATGGATTTCTTTGTTCCATTAACTTTCAGTAGCTTTGTGCAATGTCCAGAAGTGTTAAGAATGATTATGTCAGCTCTGAATATATGAATTATGCACTGACCCTCTAATGAGTTTGTTTCGAGTTTGGTGTGGAGGAAGTTTTCAAGGGTCAAGAGAGGAGGATCATACAATATGATCAAGAAGAGTGAAAAGTCAAAGCTTGGGGATGCCCCCGTGGTTCATCCCTGCATATTTTAAGAAGACTCAAGCGTCTAAGCTTGGGGATGCCCAGGGCATCCCTTCTTCATCGACAACTTATCAGGTTCCTCTAGTGAAACTATATTTTTATTCCGTCACATCTTATGTGCTTTACTTGGAGCGTCTGTTTGTTTTTATTTTTGTTTTTGTTTGAATAAATCGGATCCTAGCATTCTTTGTTTGGGAGAGAGACACGCTCCGCTGTTTCGTATGAACACATATGTTCTTAGCTTTATCTTTAATGTTCATTGCGAAATTTGAACTATTTCATTCATTGTTATATGGTTGGAAACGGAAAATGCCGCATGTGGTAAATGGTTTAATGTCTTGAATAATGTGATACTTGGAAATTGTTGTGCTCATATAGATCATGTTTAAGCTCTTGCATCATGTACCTTGTACCCATTAATGAATAACTACATAGAGCTTGTTAAAATTTGGTTTGCATGATTGATCTCTAGAGTCTAGATATTTTCTGGTTGAGGTGTTTAAACAACAAGGAGACAATGTAAAGTCTTATAATAGTTACAATATGTTCATATGTGAGCTTTGCTGCACCTTTTATACTTGAGTTTGCTTCAAACAACCTTGCTAGCCTAGCCTTGTATTGAGAGGAATTCTTCTCGTGCATCCAAATCCTTGAGCCAATAACCATGCCATTTGTGTCCACCATACCTACCTACTACATGGTATTTCTCCGCCATTCCAAAGTACATTACTTGAGTGCTACCTTTAAAATTCTATTCTTTCTCTTTGCAATATATAGCTCATGGGACAAATAGCCTTAAAAACTATTGTGGTGAAGAATATGTACTTATGTGTTTTATTTCTTAATAAGTTGCTTGTTGAGCGGTAACCATGTTTCTGGGGACGCCATCAACTCTTTTACCTTTGTTGAATATCATGTGAGTTGCTATGCATGTTCGTCTTGTCTGAAGTAAGGGCGATTTTCATGATGAAATGGTTTGAGTATGCATACTGTTAGAGAAGAACATTGGGCCGCTAACTAAAGCCATGATTCATGGTGGAAGTTTCAGTGTGGACAACTAATCCTCAATCTCTTGTGAGAATATTAATTGTTGTTGAATGCTTATGCATTAAAGAGGAGTCCATTATCTGTTGTCTATGTTGTCCCGGTATGGATGTCTAAGTTGAGAATAATCAAAAGCGAGAAATCCAATGCGAGCTTTCTCCTTAGACCTTTGTACAGGCGGCATAGAGGTACCCCTTTGTGACACTTGGTTGAAACATATGCTATGCAATGATAATCCGTGTTAATCCGAGCTAATTAGGACAAGGTGGAAGCACTATTAGTATACTATGCATGAGGCTTGCAACTTATAAGATATCTTATGCATAACACATATGCTTTATTACTACCATTGACAAAATTGTTTCTTGTTTTCAAAATGAAAAGCTCTAGCACAAATATAGTAATCAATGATTCCCTCTGCGAAGGGCCTATCTTCTACTTTATTGTTGAGTCAGTTTGCATATTCCTTCTATCTCAGAAGCAAACACTTGTGTCAACTGTGTGCATTGATTCTTACATGTTTACTTATTGCATTTGTTATATTACTTTGTGTTGACAATTATCCATGAGATATACATGTTGAAGTTGAAAGCAACCGCTGATACTTTTATCTTCCTTTGTGTTGCTTCAATGCCTTTACTTTGAATTTATTGCTTTATGAGTAACTCTTATGCAAGTCTTATTGATGCTTGTCTTGAAAGTATTATTCATGAAAAGTCTTTGCTATATGATTCATTAGTTTACTCATTATCTTCATCATTGCTTCGAATCGCTGCATTCATCTCATATGCTTTACAATAGTATGATCAAGATTATGATAGCATGTCACTTCAGAAATTATCTTTGTTATCGTTTACCTACTCGAGGGCGAGTAGGAACTAAGCTTGGGGATGCTTGATACGTCTCAAACGTATCTATAATTTCTTATGTTCCATGCTACTTTTATGATGATACTCACATGTTTTATACACATTATATGTCATTATTATGCATTTTCCGGCACTAACCTATTGACGAGATGCCGAAGAGCCAGCTTGTTGTTTTCTCGCTGTTTTTGGTTTCAGAAATCCTAGTAAGGAAATATTCTCGGAATTGGACGAAATCAACGCCCAGGGTCCTATTTTTGCACGAAGCTTCCAGAAGACCGGAGAGGAAACGAAGTGGGGCCACGAGGCGACGACACGCCAGGGCGGCGCGGCCCAGGCCCTGGCCGCGCGGCCCTGTTGTGTGGGTCCCTCGTGACCCTCCCGACTCTGCCCTTCCGCCTACTTAAGGTCTTCGTCGCGAAACCCCCAGTACCGAGAGCCACGATGCGGAAAACCTTCCAGAGACATCGCCGCCGCCAATCCCATCTCGGGGGATTCAGGAGATCACCTCCGGCACCCTGCCGGAGAGGGGAATCATCTCCCGGAGGTCTCTTCATCGCCATGATCGCCTCCGGATCGATGTGTGAGTAGTTCACCCCTGGACTATGGGTCCATAGCAGTAGCTAGATGGTTGTCTTCTCCTCATTGTGCTATCATGTTAGATCTTGTGAGCTGCCTATCATGATCAAGATCATCTATTTGTAATCCTACATGTTGTGTTTGTTGGGATCCGATGAATATTGAATACTATGTCAAGTTCATTATCAATCTATCATATATGTTATTTATGTTCTTGCATGCTCTCCGTTGCTAGTAGAGGCTCTGGCCAAGTTGATACTTGTGACTCCAAGAGGGGGTATTTATGCTTGATAGTGGGTTCATGCCTCCATTAAATCTGGGATAGTGACAGAAAGTTCTAAGGTTGTGGATGTGCTGTTGCCACTAGGGATAAAACATCGATGCTTTTTCTAAGGATATTTGTGTTGATTACATTACGCACCATACTTAATGCAATTGTCTCGTTGTTTACAACTTAATACTGGAGGGGTTCGGATGATAACCCGAAAGTGGACTTTTAGGCATAGATGCATGCTCGGATAGCGGTCTATGTACTTTGTCGTAATGCCCCGATTAAATCTCATAGTACTCATCATGATATATGTATGTGCATTTTTATGCCTTCTTTATTTGTCAATTGCCCAACTGTAATTTGTTCACCCAACATCTGCTTATCTTATGGGAGAGACACCACTAGTGAACTGTGGACCCCGGTCCTATTCTTTACATCTGAAATACAATCAACTGCAATTGTTCTTTACTGTTCTTCGCAAACAACCATCATCATCCACACTATACATCTAATCCTTTGTTTACAGCAAGCCGGTGAAATTGACAACCTCACTGTTACGTTGGGGCAAAGTTCTGTGATTGTGTTGTGCAGGTTCCACGTTGGCACCGGAATCCCTGGTGTTGCGCCGCACTACACTCCGCCGCCATCAACCTTCAACGTGCTTCTTGACTCCTACTGGTTCGATAAACCTTGGTTTCTTACTGAGGGAAACTTGTTGTTGTACGCATCACACCTTCCACTTGGGGTTCCCAACGGGCGTGTGCTTTACGCGTCATCACCTGCCAGGTAAGTTTCCCTCTCCTCTCTATTTTCTGTTTTATTTTCTATTTTGATATTTGCATTTGAATTCAAATTTGAATTCTGTTTTATTTTACAGGTTCTAAAATACTTGAATATCAACATCACTTCATGATAATACTCACTGCATAATTCTTTTGTTCAAACAACTAATTAATAAATGATTAACTTGGTGTTATTGTGAAGTGCATTTTAAATTGAAAATTGATATGGTTTAAATGTTTATTCCTTTTTATTTAGGAACAAAATCTGTTTAAATGATTTGAAATTTATATTATGTGAATGATGAACATATTCTATTTTGCAAGTGTTTAACAACATTGGTGGTTCATATGCATTCTAAATTATGGCTAGAGTTTAAATTAAATGGTGTTGACAATGGGATTGGTTCATGATTTTATGTGAATAATGGTTCTTAGGTTTAAGAGGATGTTTGGATAAACTTTACAATCACCAAATTACATTTAGGTCTTAGGTATATATATGGCTTGGTTTATTACTTGTGATCCATGATACACAAGTTAGGAAACAATATTTTATGTGGGGTGGATCCTATGTGAAAGGGTTTATGGTCTTGGAAATACTTCACTAATTGAAGTATAAATAGGCATGAGGCATGGCGAGGTTCTACTTATAATCCAAAGGGATACTTGGGTTGGTATTTAAATGTGGTCTAGGGTTTTAGTAGTGATCACCAATGTGATACACCACTAGGTTTAGGGTGTGAGCAATAGTTAGGTTATGTTTAATTGACTAGGATTATTATTACTCTAAACAAGGCATGAGGATTGGCCTGGATTAACTACTAGTGATATATTTATTATTTCATGTGATGGATAAGAGCTAAGGATCATATGTATAGGTTTATCTTACCATCTAAATTCACAAGGTATGATCATGCATTAGACAAGATTCACTCATTCCTCACTAATCTCTCTATTCTATTACTTCTCTCACTTCTCAATGTCTTGGAATATTCTAAGGTCCTACTTAAGAGATGATGATATGATCCTCTAAATATATGGTTTGCCTAGGAATTCTACCTTGGTATCTTCTGTAGCTTGTTCTTCAGGAAATCTGATAAACCTGCATCTTGTGGTATGCCTGCACCTCCTAGCTTCTTCATCTTGATCCTAGCTAATTCATATGGAAGGTCTCAAGTGTTTGGTTTCCTTGTATCATGCTACAAGGTGATCATATGGATGAAGGGTGTGGCTCTATTTATAGGCTTGGGCAAGCTCTAGTATCATGACACATAGGCGGTGACTCTTGTGTTGGTTTGATGAGTAAGGTGCTTGGTTGTCATGCCCTCATTCATAGCAATCCTTTGAGCATGAGGTGGCAAAGCTTGGGATGCAAGTCATGTAGATATTTTCATCCTATGTGGCAAGATCATTATCCTCTCATATGATTTATTTTTGGATAGCCAAGTGGCATTTGCTACTAAATATCTTGTGGATGGTTTTATTATTGTGGATGAGTCATCATACCATCTTTGATTGGATTTACATTATAATATTGGTCAAAAGGTCAAGGTTGAAGGTTATTCCTCAAATTTGGATAGTTGGTTTTGATTTCACCAAGGCATGATCATATGAGTTTCAAAATACTCATAGTTAGTTTTATTCAAATAGTTTGAACTATAATTCGTAATGTAAATGGATTTAGTTTTATGATATTCCATGTATTTACTAAGTTATGATTTAAATAAGAATGTGTGGCTTTTATGCACTTCAGACCCTGTGGTTTACCTTATTTGGTAATAAGTTTAGAAATGAATTAAATTACACACAAAGGTAGTTGCTAACTTTTAAGTGTTAATAAGTTAGGGTTTGATTCTTAAAGAATGTGTTGTTGTAAATATAATTCCATTTGATCTAATCCATAGATCAAATCATCTCTACCCAAAACAAGGTTTTAACAAAGATCACAGTGAAGTTTATTGCGCTTGACTTGATGATCTACTTCAATTCCAAGCAAGTCAAGTGAAACTTCGATTCATTGTGGTAAGTTTTATTTGAAAGCGCGAAAATTCCCCGGATTTTCTATGCATGAATGCAATGCACACTTTGGTGTTCTCTCATTTTATAGCCTCTAAACCTGGGATATTACAGAGGGAAGCATTGATTACTATATTTGTGCTAGAGCTTTTCATTTTGAAAACAAGAAACAATTTTGTCAACGGTAGTAATAAAGCATATGTGTTATGTATAAGATATTTTATAAGTTGGAAGCCTCATGCATAGTATACTAATAGTGCTTGCACCTTGTCCTAATTAGCTCGGATTAACACGGATTATCATTGCATAGCATATGTTTCAACCAAGTGTCACAAAGGGGTACCTCTATGCCGCCTGTACAAAGGTCTAAGGAGAAAGCTCGCATTGGATTTCTCGCTTTTGATTATTCTCAACTTAGACATCCATACCGGGACAACATAGACAACAGATAATGGACTCCTCATTAATGCATAAGCATTCAACAACAATTAATATTCTCATAAGAGATTGAGGATTAGTTGTCCACACTGAAACTTCCACCATGAATCATGGCCTTAGTTAGCGGCCCAATGTTCTTCTCTAACAGTATGCATACTCAAACCATTTGATCATGAAAATCGCCCTTACTTCAGACAAGATGAACATGCATAGCAACTCACATGATATTCAACAAAGGTAAAAGAGTTGATGGCGTCCCCAGAAACATGGTTACCGCTCAACAATCAACTTATTAAGAAATAAAACACATAAGTTGTTGGGGGGATGACCCCCGGTATGCCAAAGGCATGCCAAACCGGATGGTTTGAGCCATCAGGATACCGGTTAGATGTTCGTACCGGAGTCTAAGATAGGCGTTTGGCTGAACAGGCTAAGCCGGTATCCTCATAAGGGGGATACCGGAACCGAGTAGAAAAGGTACCGGGCCACCGGAAGGAAGGGCTTGTCGGCAGGACCGGTCAAAGATTCTCTCCAGAGCTAGAAGACAAAGATGAGCTAAGCAAAGTAGCTTTTGACGAAGGGCTGACGATAAAGAGAAGAGTGACGGTCAAAGAAGCCGGAGGACGTCAGCGCCCCTGATTAAAGAGGACTCCGGTGTCAGCTATGATTAAAGTAGCTTTGTAAAGTAGTTTGTCCAGTCAAAGATGCCATTAGGGTTTCTTGCCCTGTAAGCCACCCTCTCCCCTATATAAGGAGAAGGGGCAGCCCTTCTTCACGGGCACGTAGCGAGACCATAGAGAGATGCTGTGTGCTTGAGAAACTTGTAACCATGTTGAGATCAATGAAGCTAGCGATCTAGTAAAGAGTTCTTCCTCTTGTCTCTCTTCTTGCATACCTGCCTTTGGTTGTGTTCTTGAGGAGAGCATTCGGAAGTTCTTCCCATCTAATCGCAAACCCTCCCCCGAATCCTCATACGTCCATTCGGCCCCAACTTAAGCCATCCTATGGCATCTGCTCGTTCACCACGACGACAGTTGGCGCCCACCGTGGGGCATGAAGTGGCGCATGCTTGGAGTACACATTCGGGCGGGCCTCCTCGAGTTCGCCGGCGAACGGACGGTGTACGCGCTTGTGCGGAACTTCTACTCCATCGATTTCATCAACGACAACGCGGGCTGCTTCGCCAACGGCGGCATCTTCCCCAAAAACGGCCGCATCATCGAGTTCGGCAGCCACCGCATCTACTTCGGCACCGTCCCCGTGCGCCAGCGCCTCTCGCCGGTGCTGGTGGCACCGGACCCGCCAAGATGGCTCTGTGCCGGTCGCGCGCCCGGCAGCGTCGAGGTAATGATGACTGGTGTGGCTGGTGCGAGGAAAGGAGGTTGAGGGCTGAAGGTGCTTGGTCGCGCGGTTTCGACCCGTGCGGCTAAGCCACCGGCTGGAGCGCGACGCAGGCGCGGCGGGAGCATCATCCGCGCCACCGGCAACGCCTCTCCAAACGGCGATGAACACGGCGGCGACCCCCATCGCGCGGAACATCGACCGGCAGCGGCTCAAGCGGAGGCTGGAGGCGCAGCGCTCGAGGATACTCGAGAGCGGCAAAGACGTCGTCAAGGCGCAGCGCGAGCTGAACCTAACCGTACGTGAGTATAACGCTGCCCATGGCTTTGCTTACGGTAGCGCTCATGCTGCTAGGATGCCGGAAAACCGGCTAAAGGCTCGCAATCTAGATCGGGATTTGCGTAAGGAAGTTCTTACCGGCAAAAGTACCTCTGCATACGTTAGCATTGTAGAGAAACCTAAGTACGGCGAGTCCTGATAAAACAATAAAAGCTGCTAAGGCTGCCGTAGATCTGTGTGATTCGCTTACCGGAGAGGCTCTGGCAAAGCAACAAGAGCGTGTCAGAGAGCTGCTAGATGCTGTAGAGCAGCAAAACGCTGAGCAGCTGGCTAAGCTGAACAAGGCTGTAGCCTCGAAATCCGCGCGTTCAACAAAGAATGCCGGAAGCAAGTCCCAGGGGCAGGCCTCGTCCCCCCATCCGGACAGAAGAAAAGAAAAAGAAGTGAACGCACGGCAGATGACTGTGTATGATCCGGTCCTTGCCGGTAAACAAAAAGCCGGGCAACACGATGCCGGTAGAAAAAGCCAAGGGGCAGAGCGAGGCTACGCCAGAGAAGGGTATGCCGGAAACAAACATGCCGGTAAACATGAAACCGGGCAAAACTATCCGGCTGCAAGGGCAGCGTATGATGAAGATGAGGAAGAGATGCCTCCACCAAGGTACCGGCGAGGCAAGGGCCGCGGCACCGGAACGTTACGATGAAGCCGATTCTAACGGACCGGCGGCATACCGGAACCCTTTGGGAGAACGCTTGGGAGAGAGATACTTACCGGAACGGGATGCGAGGCACCGTCTGGATAGAGTATACTTGTCAGAAATGATCGAGGAGGAAGGTCCTCCTGGTCCAAAGTGCTTTGGCCCTAGAATCATGAGAGAAAAACCACCGAGTTCGCAACTTCACGTTGCCCCGTGACACAAAAACATACGATGGCACTACGAAGCCGGAAGATTGGCTCGCGGATTACGTGACCGCGGTATACGTCGCAGGAGGCGGAGGAACCGTAGCCGGAGGAGGAAACCGGCGTTGGGCCGTGAGAATCATACCGTCATTTCTGGTTGGACCGGCAAGAATCTGGCTAAACAACTTGCCGGCAGGAAGCATAAATGGCTGGCTGGATTTTGAGGAGGCTTTTGTGAGCAATTTCAGCAGTACCTATCAGAGGCCAAACAGGCCGCGGCAACTTGCTACGTGTGCTGCGGCGCCCGAATGAAACAGACCGGGATTATCGGCCCGGTGGAACACCATAAGGAACTCTTGCGAAGGAGTAATCGAGGCGCGAGGCCATTGCTTGGTTCAGCGGTGGGTGCAAAAGAGGTTCGCCGTTGTGGCAAAGGCTGCAGCGGAACATGCCGACAACGTTGGCAGAGATGATACGTGTGGCGGATAACTATGCGTTGGGAGACCCAACGCAGCCGGCAATGCAACCTGAACCGGAACAGCTACGCCAAGAGCAACACCGGGACAACCGGAACAACAAGAGGAGGGAAGATTTCCCGGATCGAAGGTATGGCCCGCAGCAAGTTGCTGCTTGTGCGGGAAGACTACGATGCCGGCGGCAGCCGGAGGCGAAGAACCGGATCGCAGCCATGGGCGGGTCCAAAGAAACAATGGGTGGAGAAGAAACCACTGGGTCCGAGAAAGAAAGCGGCAAGAACCCGCAAAATACACCATGGAAGCTGCCATGGACCAACCATGCCGGTGGCACACACCGAATCCGGCACACCCGTCAAACCATCTGACGAAGGATTGTACCTGGACCAAGTACTTGATGGAAAAAGGGGCGGTAAAAGATACCCAAGGGCGAGGAGGCAATGCGATGATGCCACCACCGGACATGCCGCGGCAGCAGCAGATGCCGCCACCACCGCCGCTTACCGGGCCAAATGCTTTACCGGTGCAGCCAAACCGGCAGCAGTACCAGCAAGTTAACCGGGTGGAACAGGATGATAACCAGCTACCTCCACCGCCACCTTTAGGCCGGAATGTTTACGAAGACCCACATGTGTGCTGTGTTGTTTTTGTCACTGAGCCGACAGACAGGCAAAGTCTACATCGCCGCTCCATGGAAGTAAATGCCGTGATGCCGGCAGTGCCCAAGTACATGCAGTGGTCCAGCCAGGAAATCACTTGGTCGATCAAGGATCACCCCAAGATCATGCCGAATCCGGGTGGATATGCTCTTGTTGTGGACCCAATCATGAAAGGGCCACAAACTCGAGTGAAGTTCAGCAAAGTGCTGATAGACAATGGCAGTAGCATCAACATCATGTACAAGCATACCATGCATACACTGGGCATAACAGAAAACATGCTTCAGCCGACGCGCACAACGTTCCATGGAATCGTTCCGGGTTTGTCCTGCGCACCGGTTGGAAAAGTCCGGGTGGACGTGGCATTCGGAGGACGTGACAATTGCCGGGTGGAAAATCTGGAGTTTGAGGTGGTGGATCTAGACAGTCCATACCATGCATTGCTGGGGAGACCGGCATTGGCAGCTTTCATGGCCTCAACCCATACGGCTTACCTCAAGATGAAGATGCCGGGACCTCGTGGACCACTAAGCGTGGTGGGAAACTACAAGGTCTCGCTGGAAACGAGCGTCTGCCGGATCGAACCTAGCGGAATCGCTGGTGATCGCGGAGGAAAAGAAAAGGATGCAAACAGTGCATTGCGCTGGCTCGATCCTCACGGTTGAGCTTAGCGGCAATGAGTGCAAGTCCGAGCGCTCCGGCATTCAAGCCAACAAATGAGACAAAGGACATTGTGCTGGATCCGGCCTACCCGGAGCGCACCGTTCGTATCGGTGCCGGCCTCGATCAAGCATAGGAAAGCGCGCTCGTCGGCTTCCTCCGTGAGAATCGGAATATCTTTGCACTGGTCAAGCGAAGATTTGGTAGGTGTTCCGAGGGAGCTGGCTGAGCACTCCTTGAACGTTCGAAAAGATGCCAAGCCGGTGCGACAACCTTTGCGCCGGTTCGGCGAAGATAGAAGAAAGATCATAGGAGAAGAGGTAACCAAACTGCTTGTTGCCAAATTCATTGTGGAGGTCACGCACACGAGTGGCTGGCCAATCCGGTGATGGTTGAAAAGAAGAAAGATGAGAACACGGAGGCAAAAGCTCCCAAGGTGTGGCGCATGTGCATCGACTACACCAACCTCAACAAAGCTTGCCCAAGAGACCCTTTCCCTTTGCCACGAATCGATCAAGTGATTGATTCAACCGCTGGGTGTGAGTTGTTGTCCTTCCTGGATGCCTATTCCGGTTTCCACCAGATTCCCTTGAAAAAGGAAGATCAAATAAAAACTGCGTTCATTACCCCGCACGGGGCTTACTGCTATATCACTATGCCCTTTGGTTTGCGCAACGCTGGTGCAACGTACCAGCGCTGTATGCAAAAATGCTTGTTTGATCAAATCGGAAAGAATGTGCAGGTGTACGTGGATGACATCGTGATAAAAACTAAGGTAAAAGATACCATGATCGATGATCTCCGGCAAACATTTGATAACCTAAGGAGGTTCCGGATGAAACTCAATCCGGCAAAATGTACTTTCGGTGTCCCTGCCGGCAAGCTGCTGGGTTTCCTTGTCTCAAGCCGAGGCATTGAGGTCAATCCGGTAAAAATCCGGGCAATCGAAAGAATGACAATACCACAGGATTTGAAGGACATACAAAAGTTTACCGGAAGCTTAGCATCGCTAAGCCGGTTCATAAGCAGGTTGGGAGAAAAGGCCTTGCCATTGTATGCCTTAATGAGAAAATCCGATAAGTTCGTACTGGACCCCTCGAGTCGGACGCGAGCGTTCAAAGAGCTGAAAACAATGTTAGCTACCGCGCCAATATTGGCTTCGCCGTTGGAAAGAGAACCCATGTTGTTATACATAGCAGCAACCAACCGGGTCGTGAGTGTTGTTGTGGTAGTAGAAAGAGAAGAGGAAGGAAAAACCGTCCAGAGGCCGGTATACTACCGAGCGAGGTGCTCTCCCTCTCAAAGCAAAACTACCCGCACTTCCGAGAAAATGACCTATGGCGTGTTTATGGCCGCCACAAAGCTCAAGCACTACTTCGAGGAACATCCTATGAAGGTGGTGAGTGAAGCACCCATCTACGACATCATGTGCAACAAAGACGCCGGCGGCCGGATTGCGAAATGGGCGATCCGGATATCACCATACGTACCGGTGTACGAAAGAAGAGATGCCATAAAATCACGAGGCTTCGGCTGATTTCCTTGTTGATTGGGCGGAGATGCAATACAAACCGCCGGATCGGAAGATAGAATCTTGGAAAATGCACTTTGATGGATCCAAGCTCAAGGAGGGTGCAGGTGCCGGTGTGGTGCTTACTTCACCAAAAGGAGATCACCTCCGGTATGTTTTGCAAGTACATTTCAGGGCATCGAACAATGTCGCTGAATATGAAGCTTTGATCCATGGGCTCAAGGTTGCAAAAGAAATCGGTGCTCACCGGATCATTTGCTATGGAGATTCGGATCTTGTGGTACAGCGGTGTTCCGGAGATTGGGATGCAAAAGATGCCAACATGGCCTCGTACCGGTTTCACGTGCAAAAGATTGCCGGATTCTTCGAAGGTTGTGAGTTTCACCATGTACCGCGTGCGAGAAAATGAAGCTGCGGATGCTTTGTCCAAGATAGGCTCATCCCGACAAGAAATTCCTCCCGGAATAGCTCTAGCGCACACTGAGAGTACCATCAATCAAGCCAAGTCCCGAGTCGGAATCAATTTTTGTTCCGGAGTCACACATTGTGCCAATGGATATCGATGGAGGGAACCCGGGGACTGCTCCGGCGAACCCGGGGACTGTTCCGGCAAGCTCGGGGACTGCCGTGCCTATACCGGAAGAAACGATGCTTGGTGGATAGCATGGAGATAGATGCACCGGTGTTTTTGGTTCGAGAGATACCATCTTGGGTTAAACCTATTAAGGAATTCCTGATCAGCGGCACCTTGCCGGGCTGACGAAAATGAATCAAGGAGGATCCGAGAGAAGGTCCAAAGCTTACACATTCATCAATGGTGAGGTGTACAAGAGAAGCGTTACCGGTGTCCTTCAAAGATGTGTGGAACCGGAGGAAGGGAAAGAAATGCTTGAGGAAATTCACCAAGGAGAATGTGGGCATCATGCTTCGTCAAGGGCGCTAGTAGCAAAAGTATTCCGGCATGGGTTCTATTGGCCCATTGCTTTGGAGAACGGCTGAGGATTTGGTAAGAAAATGCAACGGGTGCCAGAGGTACGCCAAGCAAAATCATACCCCAGCGTCCGGTTTAAAGACAATACCGCTGACATGGCCATTTGCTTGTTTGGTGCCTGGACATGGTTGGCCCATTCAAGGCTGCAAGGAGCAGCATGACTCACATCTTGGTCATGGTGGATAAGTTCACCAAATGGCTAGAAGTAAAACCTATCGCAAAGTGTGATGGGCATACGGCTGTGAAATTCTTGAAGGATATCATCTTGCGGTATGGATACCCGCACAGCATCATCACTGACAATGGAACCAACTTTGCTCAAGGGGAGTTCAAAAGGTTACGTGAGGATAAGAATATCCGGTTGGATTTGTGCTCGGTGGCACACCCACAAGGCAACGGCCAAGTGGAAAGAATGAATGCTTTGGTACTCTCCGGTATCAAACCCGGACTCATTGACGCGAGTGGAAAGAGCACCGGGGTGTTGGCTTGATGAGATACCATCGGTCTTGTGGAGCATAAGAACAACCCCAAACCGGTCTACCGGATACACTCCCTTCTTCATGGTCTATGGAGCAAGAGCGGTGATACCAACCGACATCATCCATGATTCACCAAGGGTACAGCTCTATACTGAGCAAGAGGTCAAAGAGGCCAGAGAAAATGATGTGGACTTGCTAGAAGAAGCAAGAGAGCTAGCGTTGGCAAGAACAGCCATTTATCGGCAAAACCTAAGACGCTATCATGACCAGGAAAGTTAATCCAAGAGTTTTCCGGGAAGGAGATCTTGTGCTTCGCCTAGTGCAGCGCAGCGAAGGCCGGCATAAGCTCTTGCCACCTTGGGAAGGTCCCTTCATTGTAAGCAAGGTGCTTCACAATGATGCATACTACCTAATTGATGCACAGGAGTGGAAAAAAGGAAAGGCGGACAAATCCGGAGAGGAGAGCAAGCGTCCATGGAACGTAGCTCTGTTGCGTCCTTTCTACTCTTGAAGTCGTGGTGTAAGAAGTTCCTTTTTTGTACCTTATATGCTATGAATAAAAGATGTCGGAACCTTGAATGAGTCTCGGGGACTACCCCAACTTAAGTTGCATGTAACTTGTCTATTTTTTCAGTTTACCGGTTGCTTATTGAATGTTTTTTCTTTCCGGTTTAGTAGTGTGCTAAATCCTACCGGAGTCTTCGACTCTGCTGCTGTCCGCAAACCGGCTTCATGGCAAGCAAGATAAACCGGTAGGGGATAAGCACATGAGCTGCGGAGAGGGAGAGCGAGGAAAGAACAATCCGAAAAATTTAACTAACCCGGCCAAACCGGTTTTTTGCAAAATTTCAAAGTTATTTCTAAGTTCAAAGAGATGTTTGTTTGGTGAAAGAACCTTGTGCTCATACGCCAAAGAATGCCCGAGAGAAGGCGAGGCGAGCCAAGGCAAAAGAACCAAGTATGCATCAAATTGGATGCGGAAACAATTGGGAAATCTTTGCGGTACGGGATAAAAGCAAAACCAAAAGCAAATGTGCTAAAGCAAACTCAAGATAATTAGCTACCGGTATAACCTACCGGCAGAAAATGTTGTACCACAACCACAAGCAAACTTAAGTTTTACATCATAGACCCCGGCATTCCGGGGCAGAATTTAACAAACATTGTTTTTAAGGCAAGCAGGGCAAACAGATAAGTCTCAGGCAAATAGTTGATGAGAGGTCATCAGGCAGCGGGGGCGTCGGGTGGAGCGTCACCGGCTTCGGCATCTTCAGGAGGACCAGCGCCGGCTTCGGGAGCTTCCGGCGGCACGTCCCCGGCAGCTTCACCTTCATCTCCCTCGTCTTCTTCTTCCTCATCGCTGAGGTAGTCTTTGACACCAGGAGGGGGTGGGATGAAGGTGCGGACCTCGGCATACTCAGCAAGCCGGTATGCACGGTCCTGCCGCTTCGCAGTAAGCGCCGGGTCTGTGTCCGTGGGAGCATCCGCGCGCACGCCACGAAGAGCGTCCGGATCAAGAGCGAGGGTACCATGAGCACGCGGAGCGCGGCGCCGTGTCGGCTCCGGCACGAGCCGAGAGCATTGCCACTCGCGGATCCGGTGCCCGGCATCTTTGAGCCGGTCGGCGGTGAGCGTCATGTTCTCCGGCAGCTCCTCCTCAGGCCATAACACCTTGAAGATCTGGATGGCGGCGGTTGGCAGGTCGACAAGGAGCCGGTCGACGCAGCGCATATGTTGAACCCGCGCCGAGAGGGCGACAAGATAGTCGTACCCGTCCCGGTGCGCATCCATGTTGGGAAACTCCCGCGCAATCCGATCCTCCCTCACCTTCTTCACGGCATAGGCACTGGGATTCCGGAAAGTGCTCTACGGGAAGAAAGAAAAAACATAAACACAAGACACCGGAAAAGAGTATGTCGGAAAAGAAAGGAACAAAGATATATCTTCAAAAGGAAAAAAGCTTGTAAACAAAAGGAGGGACAAGGCAAGACTTACGGAGAGCTAGCGCATCTATTTTCATAACCAACCGATCGTACTCCCGGTGATCGGTGGTCATGGTATCAATAAGGCGCTCCGCTGCTTTCCGCGCCTTCCTTTCCTCCTCCAGTTCTGCCGTCAAGACGGTGTTGGCGTTCGTGGAGTCCTCCACAACCTCCGCCAGCCTGGCCTCCGCTGCAACCCGGGCATCCTTCAAAGCTTGCTCATGCTGAAGCGCGGCTTGTATGGCCTGCTCCTTGAGCTCCCCCAAGGCGGTCTTACGGGCCTCCGGCGCCTCGTTGTGCTCCTTGAGAAGCTGCTCCTTCTCGCCTAGGTACCGGAAAGAAAAGTCTTAGCAAGAAACACTAAATCGAATGAAAAAAGGAAAGGGTCGGCGAGAAAAAGAAAGAATGATACCTTGAAGCTTGGCAACCTGGGCCTTCGGGGCCTCGAGGCTAGCTTCGGAACAAGCTGTTAAACAGAAAGTGCATAAGTATCAAGGAAAGAAACATTCCGGAGAAAAGATGCCGGAGGGAAAAAGAAACGAACCTTGGCAGTGGCTGTGAGCCTCAGCAAGCTCCCGATGCTCCCACAAAAGCTCCTCGAAGAGTTGCTTCCGGGTGTCAGCAGTGCTCTGTTCAAAGGAAAGTAGTTGTGAGAAAGAAAACAAGGTTCTTAACCCGAAACTCGGGGACTGGCAGTGCCGGTTTTGCGCTAAGTTTTTAGCTAAGTTTTGCGCTAAGAACAAGGTTCTTAACCCGAAACTCGGGGACTGGCAGTGCCGGTTTTGCGCTAAGTTTTTGAGCTAAGTTTTACGCTAGAGAACAAGGTTCTTAACCCGAAACTCGGGGATGGCGGTGCCGGTTTCACGCTAAGGTTTAAGTTAAAGTTTTGCGCCAAGAGCGGCTCTCACCGCAAAACTCGGGGAGCGGTGCGGTTTCACGCTAAGGTTTAAGTTAAAGTTTTGCGCCAAGAGCTGCGCTCTCACCACAAAACTCGGGGACGGGAGAATAGATAAGATGCGGAAAGAGAAGGAAACCGGCATCAACGGAAATTATGAAAGAGGTTTAGCGAGAACTTACCACCACATTGTTGGTAGCATCGTACCAAGCAACTGTCGAACTCTTTCACGGCGCGTTTAACACGCGTGAAGTGTTCTTCGGTGAGACCGAGCTCCAGCGGGATCCGGCGCAGGAAGGCGGTCCTTCCCCGGGCCGCGGGTTGAGGCGAGAGATATCCGCCTCGTTCCACTTCGGGCATAGGGGAGGAGGTGCCCCGGGTCCTTGCCCGCGCGCTTCGGTTCAACGATCCGACCTAGGAGGCCGGTGGGCTTGTCTGTGCGGCGAGCGCGGCGGGGCTGACGTGCGGCACCACATCTCCTGAACCACCGGAGGTGCCGCCCTCCACAGCCTTGCCGCGGGAAGCCCCGGGCTTTAGATAAGTGGTGATCTTGGGGGTCTTGGACGGCACCGGTTGCTTGGCCACGGAAGATCCTTGGCTGGGCGGCGGTGTCGGCGTGGCCTCGGGAGGAGGAATAAAGACCGGCGCGGAAGCATCCGGCGCGGTAGGGGAAGAGCTTGGCTTCTTCTTCTTCTTCTTCGGGGAGGAGGGAACCGGAGGTTCCGCCCGCCCGGCATCAGGTTGGCCGGCGCCGATGTTGCTGGCGCCGGTGTCTTGGGTCTCTGGAGGGGAGGTAGAGTCCTCCTCCGCGCGGTGATCTGGAGGTGTTGGGGCCGCGCGCCCCGAACTTGTAGTGCCCCCGAAGAGGAGGCGGAGGTGTTCGTCGGCACCGGATGGTGCCGGACTTGAGTGAGGAGGAGGAGTTGAAGTCCTCGCGGAGCCGGCGGAGCCGGCGGAGCCGGCCGAGCCAAGCTCAAGTGCGGGGCTGAAAGAAAGGAAAAGGAGAACGAGTTGGAAAAAAGCAACCGGAGAAGAATTCGGTAGAAACAAAGAAAGTATAAAAAGAGATAAAACTTACCCGGAAGACATCGGCATCCGCCTCTGCTTGTAGCGCTTGGTGCTGACCTGCTTCCCGCCGATGACCTCGGTCCGAGGGCGCTTGCCGGAAGAGGCACGGCTGGGGCCGGCATCAGCGGCCGGAGGATCACTCTTCTGGCCTTCGGCCATAAGGTTGTCCGAGGAACTCGTCCCCCACCTCGGCTTGCGGCGGAGGCACGTGCTCGTGGACCTGTGGTTTGTTGCTGGCGAGGGAATGTCTACAGAACGGAAATAGCAAAAAGAGCATAAGAAAACGAACGAGAAAGGCTACCTCAAGCATGGTCAAATCATCAGACGAACCAGCTGGTTCCGGCGGAGACTTGCCGAGGCGGGAAGGCTGGAGTCCGGCCCATCCTCGGATCCAGCCGGTGAATGACGGGATCAGGATCGTACTTGTCCAAGGGCCGCTTCGGACGGGGCCTCGCCGGTCTGAGTCAATCCGGGGAAGCGGGCCTTGGCACGAAAGCAAAGGAAAAAAGGAAAGTTAGACACTAGCACAAAAGTTACCGGTAACACGACCCGAGCCGCATATCTTCTTACATCTTTGGACGGAGGGTTCACTGGCACTAAGAGGGCAAAGGCCCCACTCCCGGTCATCCGGCATGTCCGTTTGGCAGATTTGGCCCGCCTTTAGGACCACGTCCTCCTTGCTCAAAGCCAAGCCGGTGATCTTGGTGGGATCGCCGAGGGCCGTACATCTCACTAATTTTGTGAGCGCGGCTGCTGGAGGGAAGCACCCGGCGGGCTGATGAAGGCACGGATGATATCGTCGGAGCAGATCTTGGTGTCCCTCATCAACCCCTGCATGAAGCGCACCACCCGGTTCGTCTCGGTGTGATCCCTTCCGGGGTTGTACTGCCAGTTGGTCTTGGTGGGTGGCGCCGGGTTGAACGCCGGCAAGTTGATGAGGTCCTCGTCGCCCGCGTTCTTCACATAGAAGAACGTCGTCTCGCCACAAGCGGCAAGACTCGAGGCCGTTGAACTTAAAAAAGGGGCTCCCTTGGCGGGAGCCGATAATACAAGACCCGCATTGAACGGGAGGTTTGGGCTTAGGAATGTCCTTGCCCTGGACCGAATTGATCCGAAGGGAGAAAAAGCGGGCAAACGTCTCGCGAGCGGGACGGATGCCAATGTAGCCCTCCATGAAGGCCACAAAGCAAGAAAGATAAAAAACGGCGTTGCCGGGGAGATGATGAGGTTGGAGGCGATAGAAGTCGAGGAGTTGGCGAAAGAAATCTGAGGCAGGAAGGCCGAAGCCGCGCTCAAAGTGAGCAAGGAAAACAACGGCCTCACCCGGTTCGAGCACCGGTTGGATTTCGCCGCGAGGAAGCCGGCAGGTAACTCCTTCCGGGATCCTCCGGGACCGGTAAAGCCAGTCAATCTCATATTGGGTCACGTCGGAACCTCTCCGGGCTCCGCGTGTCTTGTCCTTTCCGGAGGCCCGGCTAGATGTGCCGGCCTCTTGCTTCCGGCTGGATGCCGGCCCATCCGGGCGAGGTCGTCGGTTAACCCGTCGGAGGCGTTGCTATCCTGGGTGCTAGAGGTGGCAGCGGGAAGAGATCCTTCGCTAGACATGGGAATCTAGGAGATGCCGAAATCTACTGAGAAACAGTTTTCCCCAAACGAACCCTCGCGCGAAGATCTACGAGTAAGAGGAAAAGCAAAACAAAGAGAGAATAAATACTCTACGCGTCCCCGAGATCCAAAGTGCGAGAAGAGAAAGAGGTAAAGGCGCGTCGAGCCTAACCTGAGGCGGCGAAGTCGCGAGGGAGAAGTTTGCTTGGAGGAGCGGCGAGCACGGGGCCGGCGAGGAAGTCCGGCGACGGCGAGGCGAAGAACAGCTTGAGGAAACACAAATGCTGCGGGCGCGGTGAAGTTGCAGCAAAGGATCTCCGCGCGGCGAGGTCCGGCGGAACGAAGGAGTAAGTTCGCCGGGCGACGGGCTCGAACAAGCGGCGGCGACGGAGAATGGCAAAGGCACGGAGGCGATGAACTCTGCGCGCCGGGAAGTGGAGAATGCGAAGAAGATGAAAGAGGAACGGCGGTTGCGCTTATAAAGAAGGAGGGAAGTGGGCTGGAAACCGGCTGGGCCGCGGCGGTTCGCCTCGCGGCCCACGGCGGTTTGCACCATGGGCCGCCACGTGTCGAAGGGATACACGCGAAAAAACATAAGGCCACACGGGGGCACACAGAGATCTGGAACGGCTAGTGGGATCCGCTGCGGTGCATTAAATGAGCGCGCGGGAGTCGAAGCGAAATGACAACTGACACTGGCGCGTCAGTCACAGTGCGCATGTCTCTGTCAGGCGCGGGGCCCGAGATATTCTCGACTTCGCCGAGGAAGCGTTTAATGGTTAAGATACCGGAAGATAAGATACCGAGGTATGACTTACAAAGAAAAGATGAGGAGGATCCGGGCAAAGATGCCGGATCCGAGCGTGACGCCGGATGAATCAAACCGGTATCAAAGACATAGGAACCTGGCATGGTCTGTTGGATAGGATCCGTCAGACTATACCAGCTTCGGGGACTAATGTTGGGGGGATGACCCCCGGTATGCCAAAGGCATGCCAAACCGGATGGTTTGAGCCATCAGGATACCGGTTAGATGTTCGTACCGGAGTCTAAGATAGGCGTTTGGCTGAACAGGCTAAGCCGGTATCCTCATAAGGGGGATACCGGAACCGAGTAGAAAAGGTACCGGGCCACCGGAAGGAAGGAGCTTGTCGGCGGGACCGGTCAAAGATTCTCTCCGAGCTAGAAGACAAAGATGAGCTAAGCAAAGTAGCTTTTGACGAAGGGCTGACGATAAAGAGAAGAGTGACGGTCAAAGAAGCCGGAGGACGTCGGCGCCCCGATTAAAGAGGACTCCGGTGTCGGCTATGATTAAAGTAGCTTTGTAAAGTAGTTTGTCCAGTCAAAGATGCCATTAGGGTTTCTTGCCACTGTAAGCCACCCTCTCCCCTATATAAGGAGAGGGGGCAGCCCTTCTTCACGGGCACGTAGCGAGACCATAGAGAGATGCGTATACTGAGAAACTTGTAACCATGTTGAGATCAATGAAGCTAGCGATCTAGTAAAGAGTTCTTCCTCTTGTCTCTCTTCTTGCATACCTGCCTTTGGTTGTGTTCTTGAGGAGAGCATCCGGAAGTTCTTCCCATCTAATCGCAAACCCTCCCCCGAATCCTCATACGTCCATTCGGCCCCAACTTAAGCCATCCTATGGCATCTGCTCGTTCACCACGACGACATAAGTACATATTCTTCACCACGATAGTTTTTAAGGCTATTTGTCCCATGAGCTATATATTGCAAAGACAAATAATAGAATTTTAAAGGTAGCACTCAAGTAATGTACTTTGGAATGGCGGAGAAATACCATGTAGTAGGTAGGTATGGTGGATACAAATGGCATGGTTATTGGCTCAAGGATTTGGATGCACGAGAAGAATTCCTCTCAATACAAGGCTAGGCTAGCAAGGTTGTTTGAAGCAAACTCAAGTATAAAAGGTGCAGCAAAGCTCACATATGAACATATTGTAACTATTATAAGACTTTACATTGTCTCCTTGTTGTTTAAACACCTCAACCAGAAAATATCTAGACTCTAGAGATCAATCATGCAAACCAAATTTTAACAAGCTCTATGTAGTTATTCATTAATGGGTACAAGGTACATGATGCAAGAGCTTAAACATGATCTATATGAGCACAACAATTGCCAAGTATCACATTATTCAAGACATTATACCATTTACCACACGCGGCATTTTCCGTTTCCAACCATATAACAATGAATGAAGTAGTTCAACTTTCGCAATGAACATTAAAGATAAAGCTAAGAACACATGTGTTCATACGAAACAGCGGAGCGTGTCTCTCTCCCAAACAAAGAATGCTAGGATCCGATTTTATTCAAACAAAAACAAAAACAAAAACAAACAGACGCTCCAAGTAAAGCACATAAGATGTGACGGAATAAAAATATAGTTTCACTAGAGGTGACCTGATAAGTTGCCGATGAAGAAGGGATGCCTTGGGCATCCCCAAGCTTAGATGCTTGGGTCTTCTTAAAATATGCAGGGATGAACCACGGGGGCATCCCCAAGCTTTGACTTTTCACTCTTCTTGATCATATTGTATCATCCTCCTCTCTTGACCCTTGAAAACTTCCTCCACACCAAACTCGAAACAAACTCATTAGAGGGTCAGTGCATAATTCATATATTCAGAGGTGAAATAATCATTCTTAACACTTCGGACATAGCACAAAGCTACTGAAAGTTAATGGAACAAAGAAATCCATCAAACATAGCAAAACAGGCAATGCGAAATAAAAGGCAGAATCTGTCAAAACAGAACAGTCCGTAAAGACGAATTTTTAAGAGGCACCAGACTTGCTCATATGAAAATGCCCATATAGAATGAAAGTTGCGTACATATCTGAGGATCACGCACGTAAATTGGCAGATTTTTATAAATTTTCTACAGAAACTACTGCTCAAATTCGTGACAGCAAGAAATCTGTTCCTGCGCAGTAATCCAAATCTAGTATTGACTTTACTATCAAAGACTTTACTTGGCACAACAATGCAATAAAATAAATATAAGGAGAGGTTGCTACAGTAATAACAACTTCCAAGACTCAAATATAAAATAAAGTGCAGAAGTAAAATAATGGGTTGTCTCCCATAAGCGCTTTTCTTTAACGCCTTTCAACTAGGCGCAGAAAGTGTGTATCAAGTATTGTCAAGAGGTGAAGCATCAACATCAATAGGTATCTTAGATGCCCCATCATCCATAGTGGTGCTAAGGGCTTTGTCAATTTTAGGCCTATAATAGTTTTTTGGCTTAGGCACTTTAGAGACATACATGAACTTTTGCTCCTTACCCACATAGGCTTTCTCCTTAAACTTAAGAGAAGAAAAAGTTGAACCCAAGGTTCCCATAGCTTCTTCAAGTTCACTAATCCTATGGGTTCGATTATCATGAGTAGCACAAGTTTCTAAAACAGACAATTCTCTCATTAATTCCACCTAGAGATTTATCAAGTTTATCGGTGCTATTAAGTAATATTCCCAATTTAGTCTCAATACTTGGAAGATCTTTCTCTATGGCCTCCAACTTTTTCATGACATCTTCAAGAGAGATTTCAATTTTAGCTTCATTAACAGGTGGTATTCCAACTAGACTCTCAATAATGCAACTAGCTTCTAAAGCGGAGTGCCTAGGAAATTACCTCCCGCAAGAGTATCAAGAACATACCTATTCCAGCTAGAGATACCAACATAAAAGTTCCTAAGTAGTATAATAGTGGAGTGTTTCTTAATGCACCTATGATGAGCATCACTAATTCTATACCAAGCATCTTTAAAACTTTCTCCCCCTTATTGCTTAAAGGAACGAACTTCAACTTCCGGATTACTCATTTTTAGCAGTAGTAAATAAAGCAAACTAAATAAAGTAAATGCGAGTAACTAATTTTTTTGTGTTTTTGATATAGAGAGCAAGACAGTAAATAAAGTAAAACTAGCAACTAATTTTTTTTTTGTTTTTGATATAAAGAGCAAACAAAGCAGTAAATAAAATAAAGTAAAGCAAGACAAAAACAAAGTAAAGAGATTGGATGTGGAAGACACCCCTTGCAGCGTGTCTTGATCTCCCCGGCAACGGCGCCAGAAAAAGAGCTTGATGCGTGCAGTTGACACACGTCCGTTGGGAACCCCAAGAGGAAGGTGTGATGCGTACAGTAGCAAGTTTTCCCTCAGAAAGAAACCAAGGTTTATCGAACCGAGTAGGAGCCAAGAAGCACGTTGAAGGTTGATGGCGGCGGAGTGTAGTGTGGCGCAACACCAGGGATTCCGGCGCCAACGTGGAACCTGCACAACACAATCAAAGTACTTTGCCCCAACGTAACAGTGAGGTTGTCAATCTCACCGGCTTGATGTAAACAAATGATTAGATTATAGTGTGGAAGATGATGATTGTTTGCAAAGAACAGTAAAGAACAATTGCAGTAGATTGTATTTCAGATGTAAAGAATTGGACCGGGGTCCACAGTTCACTAGTGGTGTGTCTCCCATAAGATAAACAGATGTTGGGTGAACAAATTACAGTTGGGCAATTGACAAATAAAGAAGGCATAACAATGCACATACATATATCATGATGAGTACTATGAGATTTAATCAGGGCATTACGACAAAGTACATAGACCGCTATCCGACATGCATCTATGCCCAAGAAGTCCACCTTCAGGTTATCATCCGAACCCCTTCCGGTATTAAGTTGTAAACAACAGACAATTGCATTAAGTATGGTGCATAATGTAATCAACACAAATATCCTTAGACAAAGCATCGATGTTTTATCCCTAGTGGCAACAGCACATCCACAACCTTAGAACTTTATGTCACTGTCCCAGATTTAATGGAGGCATGCATGAACCCACTATCAAGCATAAATACCCCCTCTTGGAGTCACAAGTATCAACTTGGCCAGAGCCTCTACTAGCAACGGAGAGCATGCAAGAACATAAATAACATATATGATAGATTGATAATCAACTTGACATAGTATTCAATATTCATCGGATCCCAACAAACACAACATGTAGCATTACAAATAGATGATCTTGATCATGATAGGCAGCTCACAAGATCTAACATGATAGCACAATGAGGATAAGACAACCATCTAGCTACTGCTATGGACCCATAGTCCAGGGGTGGACTACTCACACATCGATCCGGAGGCGATCATGGCGATGAAGAGACCTCCGGGAGATGATTCCCCTCTCGGCGAGGATGCCGGAGAGCGATCTCCTGAATCCCCCGAGATGGGATTGGCGGCGGCGGCGTCTCGGAAGGTTTTCCGTATCGTGGCTCTCGGTGCCGGGGGTTTCGCGACGAAGGCTTTAAGTAGGCGGAAGGGCAGGTCAAGGGGCGTCACGGGGGGGCCCACACAACGGGCCGGCGCGGCCGAGGATGCAGGCCGCGCCGCCTGGTGTGTCGCCACCTCGTGGCCCCACTTTGTTTCCTGTTCGGACTTCGGGAAGATTCGTGGAAAAATAGGACCACTGGGCGTTGATTTCGTCCAATTCGAGAATATTTCCTTACTAGGATTTACGAAACCAAAAACAGCGAGCAAACGACAAGCGGCTCTTCGGCATCTCGTCAATAGGTTAGTGCCGGAAAATGCATAATAATGACATAAAATGTGTATAAAACATGTGAGTATCATCAATAAAGTAGCATGGAACATAAGAAATTATAGATACGTTTGAGACGTATCAGCTACCGTTGTTGTGTTACTATTGCCACTGCTCTCATATTACTGCTGCTTTCACATCACCCATGTTACTAGTGCTTTTCCAGGTGCAGCTGAATTGATAACTCCGTTGTTAAGGCTTATAAGTATTATTTACCTCCCCTTGTGTCGAATCAATAAATTTTGGTTTTACTTCCCTCGAAGACTGTTGCGATCCCCTATACTTGTGGGTCATCAATACTATTTTCTGGCGTCGTTCTTTGGGGAGTAATCAAGACACTCCATCAAGCCCCATCAACCGCCATCAAAAGCAAATAAAAGGTTAGCAATAAATAAGAAAATGATGCTAATAAGAAGTATTTTCATATTTTGGGGCAAGGAGGCTACAAGGCTGGAAAGCCTAAGTGGAAGAAAATGGAGGACGAACTAATTCGCAAAGGGATCATTCCAAGAGATATTGAAATGGAATGAGCGGGCAAGGGATTAGTTTTACACGCATAAGGGCACATTGGACTCAGAAGGGAACTGTATATATATAGTAAAACATAAGGAAACCCCACTTCCCATCAATTCCTTTAGAAGAGCAGCAAAGGATGTTGAAGAAGGGAGGTTCCATCCCGACAGAGAAAATGATGAGCTCTCACGCGCCCTTGGGAATCCTGAACGCACAGGACAAACACGAACCACACCAGGCTCCAAACCGTGGAAAATTGCGTTTCCTGCCGGAAAAAAAATATCCTGATAGAAGCGTCAGATGAAAAAGGAAATGGATGCAGAACACTTTGCTAAGATAGAAGATGAACTAAAGCAGCATCGGGAATTATTCTCCTAGTATAGCCAGCAATTTACCAACCCATCTCAAGCTCAGTCGCGGATAGAAGCTGCATTCGATGCTACCGGCACAGGATCTTAGCGAAAAAGCAGCGTGGCTTCCACGGAGCTGCCGGGTGATGATGAGGAACCGGCGATAGCTCCTCGCTACCGAATGGATCATATCACGGAGTCGACACCATGTGAGATACATGTCAAAGTTCTGAACATAACGATGAAGGTGGAGGTCGGCTATGCCTTACCCATTGGACCTAATCAAAGATAACATTGCGGACCGGTTCCACATGGCCACGCTGTTGCTGGGGTGGATCAAGTTATGGGCGGGTTTGAGCAGCTGAAATTTGACTACCCTACTGGTAAGGGGATTTGCATGAGCTGGGAGAAGCCAAAAAACCACTATTCTATGGCCAAAGGAATACACTGTGACTCCAAATTGGACGCCAAGGTCTCCACCGCGTCACCCGTCTCCAGTGTGTCAGCCGTCTCCATCGCCTCACCCATCTCTGGCGCGTCAGCCTTCTCCACCGCCGCGTCAGCCTTCTCTAGCGCCTCTGCCAACTAAAGTTGAGAACCAAAAGAGGAAGCATACCATCACCGCTCCGTCGATGAGTCGTAATAGATCACCCAAACATCGACGGGAGCGCCTCCCAAGAGTACCTAAGGTTCCTCCCAAGAGAGCTTACGACTATACATAAGAGGAAAATGCGGTGATCGCAAAGGAACACATGGAAAAGCACTTTGCAAAGAAAAAGCCCGAGCCGTCTCTAGATAAGGAAGTGGTGAAAATGATGAAGAACCTTTATCAACCGGAGCCAAGGCTTTCATCAAATTATGATCGCTCTATTCGCAAGTCAACTGAGGCAGCAAACTTGCGGTCGAAAAGTAGTAGTGCAAGCGGGAAATCAGTTCCCGATATCCTGCAGTGTTGCGATCCACAGATGGTAGCACTATACAAAGATGAGGCCGATGCTGCCAGTATGAATATTCCTAAGTACTTAATCCGCTGCGAGTTCCCCACGGGTGAAATATCATACAGATACTGGTACGGGGAACCTTTCGTTAGATCTAAGGAGATGCCGCATCTACCAACAAAAATGCGAATATTGCATAAGTGGTACATGGATGCCTGTAAGGAAAATCAGAACTGCATCATGCTGGGAATTAAAGATGAGCACTACGGGCGTCGAAATGATGTGATAAACATCGAATTTCCTGATTTATTTCAGTTATATAATCAAGACACCCTCGACAAATCTGTCATCAGTGCCTATTTTTTGTAAGTATTATTTATGTAACTAAGTCTCTAGCTCAGCTCGTTCATTGCATGCATAATTATACTCACTATATTATGTAGCATGAAGATCCGTAAAATGCCGAAAAGGACTAATCTATGACATTGGGTTCATTGACCCATATGTCGTGAATGAGTATAGTCTCCACCGCCATGCCAAGGAGACGGAGGATAACATGGTATGGGCGTTAAGGACACAAGAAACAAAAAGGGAAATACTATTTCCTTACAACTTTCAGTGAGTGTTACTATATTGTACACATTGAATCTATTTCGCTTACTCGATGTTAAGTGTAATTGATGAGTTTTGCATGTGCGCAGGTTTCACTTTATTCTGTTAATCATTGAACCCGACCGAGGACTAGTATAAGTCATGGACTCGAAACGGAAACCTCTTGGGTCGTGGGGGTACATGGCTGATATGCTCCAGAGGTAATTTCAATCATTATGGCATTATATCGGCAACTTTCGTTCTTTCCTGATATCAAGTAATTCATAACTCTTTTATTCATTTTCTTTGTCGGGCAGGGCTTGGAAACGGTTCACCAAAAAGGCTCCGAGTGAGTGGAAAAGGAGATTCAATTTAAACAAATACTGGTAAGTGATACGATGCAAACGTATCTATAACTTTTGATGCTCCATGTTGTTTTACACCAATTTCTATATGTTTTGTTTACACTTTGTTGCACTTTTATGCATTTTCCAGAACTAACCTATTGACAAGATGCCACAGAGCCAATTCCCTTTTTTATTTTGTTTTGTATTTCATAAAAGTTGTACAGGAAATATTCTCATAATTAGACGAAACAAAAGCCGAAGTTCCTATTTTACTGTAACAAAGACGGAGTCCAGAGGAGAGACGAAGAAGTGCCAGGAGGCGGCCACACCTGGCCTAGGCGCGTCCCAGCCCCTGGCCGCACGTAGGGGTGGTGTGGGCCCCTCGGGCTCCTACCGACCTCGCCTTTCCGCATATTTATTCACATGTTCGGGAAAAACCTAGATACCCGAGCCTCCATCCAAGAAAAGTTCCGTCGCGGCCGCCATCACCGACCCTAGCTCGGGGGGTTCTGAAGCTTTTCCTGGCACAGTGTCGGAGAGGGAGATCATCACCGGAGGCCTCTACATCTCCATGCCCGCCTCCGAAGGGATGCATGAGTACTTCATCTCTGTACTACGGGTCCATAGCAGTAGCTAGATGGTTGTCTTCTCCAATTTATGCTTCATGTTTAGATCTTGTGAGCTGTCTATCATGATCAAAATCATCTTTATGTAATGCTACATGTTGTGTTTGTTGGAATCCGAAGAATATTGAATATTGTGGTTGTGATTGATTATATACTTGTCATATTTTATTTGTGATCTTGCATGCTCTCCGTTGCTAGTAGATGCTCTGGCCAAGTATGTTCTTGTGACTCCAAGAGGGAGTATTTATGCTCGATAGTGGGTTCATGCCTCTAGTAATCTGGGAGAGTGACAATAAATTCTAAGGTTGTAGATGTGTTGTTGCTACTATGGAGAAAACAACAATGCTTTGTCTAAGGATAATTCTATTGTTTACTTTACACACTTTGCTTAATGTGATGATATGTTGCTTGCAACTTAATACTGAAAAGGGTGCGGACACTAACCGGGAGGTGGATTATTAGTCATAGACGCAGTTGGATTACGGTATATTATTATGTTCTAATGCCCAAATGAATCTCATAGTAATCATCTTGTCATGTATGGTCTTTATTCTGTCAATTGCCCAGCTATTATTTGTTCACCCAACATGTTATTTATCTTTATGGAGAGACACCTCTAGTGAACTATGGACCTCGGTCCTTTCTTTTACACTGATAAATTCATCTACTACAAACACATGTTGTGTTTACTTACTTCAAGCCTTGTTCTCTTTATTTCACTACAAAACAGGTGAGATTGACAACCTCACTGTAAGTTGGGGCAAAGTATTTTGGTTGTGTTGTGTGCAGGTTCCACGTTGTTGCTGGCCAAAAGTAAGCTAGCAACACCTTCAGAAGTGATTACTTTCTCCTACTGGTCGATTAAACCTTCGTTTCATACTGAGAGAAAACTTGCTACTGTGCTCATCATACCTTCCTCTTGGGGTTCCCCAACGGTGTGCTCTGCACTCATCAAAGCTTTTTCTGGTGTCGTTGCCGGCGAGAGAGAGGATTTCTGCAAGGGGGGTCTCTCATCTCCAATCTATTTACTTTGTTATTGTTTTGCTTAGTTTATTTTACTTTTTCTTGTTTGCTTCATTATATCAAAAACACACAAAAAAATCAGTTTCTATTATAGCTTTTATTTCTGTTGCTCTGTTTTAATCTTGCTAGAATGAGTATTGCTGAAGTTGAGGTTCGTTCTTTTAAGAACAAGGGGGAGAAACTTTGAAAGATGTTTGGTATAGAATATGTGATTATCATCATAGATGTACTAAAAAATATTCTACCATGATCCTTCTTAGGAATTTTTATGCTGGTATATCTAGCTGGAATAGGTATGTTTTGGATATTCTCACAGGGGGTAATTTTCTTGGTACTCCTGCTTTGGAAGCCTGCAATTTATTTGAAAGCTTAGTAGGAACATCACCTACTAATGTTGTTAAAACTGAGATCACTTTGGAAGATGTTGTAAAAATACTGAGCTCTCTAGAGAAAACTTGCCAAATTTCCTTGATAATGCTAGCCAAATTAATGAATCAATAGAAAGTGTCAATAAAATAATCACTGTTTTAGAGGCTAGCAATACCCATGATAATAGAAACCTTAGGATTGGTAAAGTAGAGGAGGCTATGGAAACTTTAAGTTCAAGTTTTTCTTCTCTCGGGCTTAAGAAGGAGAAAGCTTTTGTGGGAAAAGAGCAAAAATTCATGTATGTTCCCAAGGTACCTAAACCAAAACCCCATAATATGTTTAAAATTGATAAAACTTTTAGTACAACTAAGAGTGATTTACATGTTGAATGATCTCCAGGGGTATCTAAAGTGCCTATTTTGACAAGTTGTATTTTAGAGGAAGTGATTGATCTTGATGCTTCTTCACTTCAAAATACTTCATGCGAGCTCTTTTTCTGCGCCTAGCTAAAAGGCGTTAAAGAAAAGCACTCTTGGGAGATAACCCATGTTTTATTTCTGTAATTTTTATTTTGTTGAGTCTTGGAAATTTTTACCTCTGTAATAACCTCTCCTTATCGTTTTTATTTCGTTTTTGTGCCAAGAATAGCCTCTAATAGGAAGAAAGTAAGATTTGGGGAAGTTGTTGTCCTGAAATAGATTTTGTGGTGTCACAAAAAAAATTGTATTCCCAGCCAGAACGTAATTTTGAGATTATAATTTTTTAGCATAAGCCCCAGGTTATTATCTAACTTTCGTTAGTTTTGCACTTTTCGATTTGAGCAATAGAGGATTTTCTATAAAAAAATCAATCTTTACCTGCTGTTTTGTTTTGACAAATTTCTGCCACTATTTGCATTTGCCTCTTAATCTCTTTCTTTTTGAGTTCTTTTGAGAGAAAGAGAGTTTTGAAAAAGTTGCTACAGTAGCTAATGTTTTAATGGATATTTGACATATGTTAGAACTGAACCCAAGTGGATTTTTTATTTTAATTGCACTAATGCTGCTAATGAAAATTGTGTGAAGTCGTGTATGAAGGAAGTTTTCAAGTGTAGGGAGAGAAGAATGATGTAATGAGATGAAGAATGGACAAAAGCTCAAGCTTGGGGATGCCCATGTCACCCCAAGAAATATCCAAGAGGTACAAGCGTCAAAGATTGGGGATGCCCAAGGTATCTCCTTCTTCATCAACAAAGTATCAGGTTATCTTTCAAGACGCTATATTTTTATTGCTTCATATGCTATGTGTTGTTCTTGGAGCGTCTTTATTTTAGTTTTTAGTTTTTGTTTTTTTTTTTTTGGTGTAGCATATAGTTGGATTCCAGCATACTTGTTTTTGAGAATGACACACTACGTTTTAATTGCATAGAACACTCTAGTTTTCACTCCTATTGTTCTGCGAGTGTTCTCATTTGCTAGTATTGCGTTTAGCTCTGGTTTTCCACTCGTATTTTGTTCAGAGCTTGTTAGTTTTCTTTAGTTAGGTATGATTAGTTCTCTGGTATTTATTGATTATTATATATGAGAATAGTTTCAAATAAATTGATTGGTGTTGGAGACGAGTAAAATGTTTCATGCTTATAGTGGTGCAAAAGGAAGCTTGTTTAGACTGTGGCATGTCATGATGGATGTTATTTTAATTATATGCTTAGTAGTTATTTTTGTAGCATGAATTGTCTCAAATATCTGAGAGTGCTTAATGTGTCATTGAAAGAATCATGTGTTGTTTCCATCATAAGAGCATAATATTGTGGTATTCTCCTTTGATGCTTTATTGGGTTGACTTGGCACATGCTTACATCCTGTTATGACTACAAACAAGTCACCTAAAGCCTGTATGATAATTTAGTTTAATTTTGACTTGTAATATCACTTTATTCTTTGATTAATAATGTTTTGTCGCTATGCATGATTACGGTCATTATTACTCCCTTAGTTGGTCGCTCCCAGTCTTTTGCTAGCCTTCACATGTACTAAGTATGAGCTCTACTCGTGCATCCAACTCCCAAAAACCAAAGTTTGCCAATTGTGTTCACCATACTTACCTATATGTGGTATTTCACCACCACTCCAAAGTGAATTTCTTGCGTGCTACCATTAAACCTTCAAAGATTCTTACCTGTTTTGTGTTTTGTTTTAGCTCGTGAGGAAGTGTTGAATGTTTTATCATCTCTTTCATGTTTATTATGGCTTCACACTTTGACTAGCACGCACAATGTGCTGGTCCTTAATTTTGCAAAAGAGCAGGCGCGGGTGCCCACCCACTAAATATAAATTGAACCAATAATCTAAATCTCCTAACACTATGTACTTGATAAATCATGAACTTAGCTTGTTTAAACAAAGGAGGAGAGGAACTTTATTGTTCTCTATATGGGAGCCGCTCTTGAAGCCATTAAACATGAAAGGATGATAGATAATTTGATGTCATTCGTTGACATAGACATACATGCCTCTCAAAATATATTTTCAACACCTCTATTGCATTCAAAATAAAAAGGCTCTAGCACATGAGTAATCTTGCTTCCCATTGCGCAGGGCCTTTCTTTTACTTTTATGTTGAGTCTTCATCTTCTTACTTTATGCACCAATTAAGAGAGCATAGTTGTGATTCTGAGTATAATGTGCATAGTCCCAAAATTTATTATTGATTGATTCATGATTATGTTATTTATTGTTCCCAAATTACTTGTATCTAGTCACCCTTTGAACTTTAAAGGTGTCCTGGCATTTATGTTTTGCTATTCCATAAAGGACAAGCTGAATACCACGTTGATGTGTTTTCTCTATGCTAAAAAACAAACAGTTGCTTTCAGTGCACAATTATTCATGATCTTTTGTTTGAGTTACTTCTCATTATACCTGAGCAATTCTCGGGCCAGGCCGGGCCTCGGGCCGGGCCGACCAAGGCCCGACGCATAAAATCTCGGCCCAGGCCCGGCCCGGCCCGACCGTTGGGCTAGAAATCTTGGCCCAAGCCCGGCCCATCATAAGGAAAGCCCGTTGGGCCTCGGGCCTTGGGCAGGGCAGCTTCCTTAAATCGTGCAAAATGATGGCCTAGGCCCGGCCCATGCTGACCATTGGGCCAAAAAATCTGGCCCAGGCCCGGCCCACAGGCATGGTCGGGTCGGGCTTGGCCCGAGAATTTCGGGCCGGGCCGGGCCGACCGGGTTGGGCTGCCCATGGCCAGGTATACTTCTCATGTTGTAACATAATTGCTAAGTTCTATTGTTAGAATTATATCTATCATGCCTATGTTTAGAGTACTTTGATCCCATCTCACAATGCTTTTACAATAACTTGATTAATATTATGTTGGCTTCATGTAACCTCAAAAATTATTTTTCTTATCACTTACCTACTCGATGACGAGCAGGAGTTAAGCATTATTTTTGATGCTCCATGCTTGTTTTACACCAATTTATATACGTTTTGTTTACACTTCGTTGCACTTTTATGCATTTTCCGGAACTAACCTATTGACAAGATGTCACAGTGCCAGTTCCCTGTTTTCTTCTGTTTTGTATTTCAGAAAAGTTGTACAGGAAATATTCTCAGAATTGGACGAAACAAAAGCCGAATTTCCTATTTTATTGTAACAAAGACAAAGTCTAGAGGAGAGACGAAGAAGTGCCACGAGGCGGCCACACCTGGACTAGGTGCGGCCCAGCCCCTGGCCGCGCCTAGGGGTGGTGTGGGCCCCTCAGGCACCCACCTACCTCGCCCTTCCCTCTATTTATTCACCTGTTCGGGAAAAACCTAAATACCCGAGCCTCCATCCATGAAAAGTTCCATCGCGGCCGCCATCGCCGACCCTAGCTCGGGAGGGTTCTGAAGCTCTTCCCGGCACCCTGACAGAGAGAGAGATCATCACCGGAGGCCTTTACATTGCCATGCCCGCCTCGGAAGTGATGTGTGATTAGTTCATCTCTGGACTACGGGTCCATAGCAGTAGCTAGATGGTTGCCTTCTCCAATTTATGCTTCATGTTTAGATCTTGTGAGCTGCCTATCATGATCAAGATCATCGTTATGTAATGCTACATGTTGTGTTTCCTATGAATATTGAATACTATGGTTGAGATTGATTATATGCTTGTCATATGTTATTTGTGATCTTGCATGCTCTCTGTTTCTAGTAGATGCTCTGGCCAAGTATGTGCTTGTGACTCCAAGAGGGAGTATTTATGCTCGATAGTGGGTTCATGCCTCTAGTAATCTGGGAGAGTAACAATAACTTCTAAGGTTGTAGATGTGTTGTTGCTACTAGGGAGAAAACAACAATGCTTTGTCTAAGGATAATTCAATTGTTTACTTTACACACTTTGCTTAATGCGATAATCTGTTGCTTGCAACTTAATACTGAAAGGGGTGTGGACGCTTACCGGAATGCGTATTATTAGTCATAGACGCAGTTGGATTACGGTCTATGTATCACGTTGTAATGCCCAAATGAATCTCATAGTAATCATCTTTTCATGTATGGTCTTTATTCTGTCAATTGCCCAGCTGTAATTTGTACAGCCAGCTGATACGTCCAAACCGTATCTAGTTTCCCGAACACTTTTGTTGTTGTTTTCCCTCTATCTTGTGTGTTTTGAATACAACTAACGCGGACTAACGTTGTTTAGGGCAGAATTGCTCTGGTGTCTCGTTTTTGTGAAGAAATCCAACTTTCGGGAAAATTCTCGGAAAATATAGAAAAACCAATATTTCACATGAACACTCCCAGAGCCAGAAGACGAGACGAAGGGGGGCCACAAGGGGCCCACACCCACCCTTCATGCGGGCCAGGCCTTGGCCGGGCCAAGGGATGGTCTGGCCGCCTCGGCCACCCCTTCGACCTCTCCTTCGCACTATAAGAAGCCCCTGGACCTAAAAACAAGGGGGGTTCGACGTTTTTCCAGAAAGAGTTCCGCTGCTCTGCAGCCACTAGAAACCCCAATCTGAGGACCAGAAGCTCCGTTCTGGCACCCTGCCGGGACGGATATTTGGAGGAGATCATCGCCATCGCTATCACCATCACCGATGCCTCTCCATCAACCATCCATGACTCCCCCATTCATGTGTGAGTAATTCCCCGTTGTAGGCTGTAGGGGATGGTAGGGATTGGATGAGATTGGTCATGTAATCGCTATAAGATTTTTATGAGCATAGTGCCTAGTATTTGTTGTTAGTATTTTTGACATTGTTGCAACTTGCTATGTGTAATGCTTGTCACTTTGGGCCCGAGTGCTATGATCTCATATCTGAACATGTTAATGATTTATGAGGATAATTATTGTTTTTTATCATTTCTGCAAGTTTTATACACATATTGTTGTCCGGAACCCGAGGCCCCAAAGTGAATTTAAATTGGGATAACCGGAGGGGGTGGCTATGATGTGAGGATCACGTGTGTTCATCGAGTGTTAATGCTTTGCTCCGGTACTCTATTAAAAGTAGTACCTTAATTACCAGTAGTTTCCCTAGAGGCCCCACTGCAACGGGCTGGTTGGACAAAAGATGTCGTGCAAGTTTCTCATTGCGAGCACGCACGACTAAATAGGAACACACGCCAATGGTTATATTATGCTAGGAGGCTTTTATCATTATTACTTGCAATGCTTATGTCTTGATATTATATGGACTCTCTCATTCATGCAACGCCCGTTCATCCATCCCTGTGCCTACAGTATTTTAAACTTGTTGTCTACTGCAATCATCGCTACTGTTGTTTTTATTTCGCTACTGCTGTTACTTCACTACTCCCACTGCCATAAAATTGTTACTACTGATAAACTGTTGCGAGCAAGTCTATTTTTAGATGCAGGTGAATTGACAACTTACTTGTTAAATCTTATAAAATTCTTTTCCTCCCCTTTTGTCGAATCAATAAATTTGGGTTTTACTTCCCTCGAAGACTGTTGTGAATCCCTATACTTTTGGGTCATCAAGACTATTTTCTGGCGCTGTTGCCGGGGAGCATAGCTTTATTTACAAGCCCACTTGAAGGTGATATTGTTTGCTGCAATTTATTTATTATGGGAAAATCTCCTGAATCGAAGTTCCCTATATTGCCATCCACTACAAGAAGAGGTACAACTCTGAACACCTCTGTTACTTTTGATTCGCCATCTGTTATGAGTAAGCTTCATACTCCACCACATGCTGCTACTTCTGTTGAATCTAATAATGCTCCTGATGATTTTGATGATGCTTCTACTGTGCTTGATAAGAGTGGTTCGTTAGGTCCTTTCCTAGATACTACAATTGCTAGAGCTAAACAAATTGAAAATGCTGAAAATACTATTACACCTGTTAGTTCACCTCAAGCTAGGGGGAATCCTAGCGACGATCTTCATGAAACTTATATTGAACTTGATGATTACTTCATTGAAGAATGTCATGCTACTAGAGATGCAAGTGATATGAAAAGTCTTCTTGCAAGACGAGCTGTTAGATATAATTTGTCTCCTGATTCTAAATTTGCCACATCTCCCATAAATATTAGACATAAGGATTATGATTTCTCTCTAGATTTATCTTACATATCTATTATTGAGAAAGAACCCTTTTGTGGTACTGAAAATGAAAGTGCTATGAAACATATGAATGAACTCTCTACTTTGAGCAATTTATTCTCCGATGATATTAAGATACGCACTTACTTTGTCAGTAAAATTTTCCCTTTCTCTCTGAAAGGAGCAGCTAAAATTTGGTACGATAATTTGTCTCCTGGATCTATTGATAGTCCTATTGGTTTAGTTAATGCTTTCTTTCAGAAATATTTCCCTGCTAGTGCTCAACATGCTGCTTTGCAAAGAATCTTTGACTTTGTGCAGGTAGAAGGAAAGAAATTGCCTGAATCTTGGGCAAGATTTTGTTCTTTAATTAGAGCACTACCTAAACATACGTTAGCAAAAAATGAACTCCTTGATATATTTTATAATGGACTAACCGTTTTATCTAGGACATACCTGGATAGTTGTGCTGGTTGTGTTTCAGGAAAAGAACTCCGGCTGAAGCTGAGAAATTATTGACTAAAATAAGAAAGAATTATGATGATTGGGCTACACCGGAGCCAATACCAACACCGAAGAAAAGGGGAATGATTGAATTAAATGATGAAGTGATGAGGGAAGCCAAGAAATCTCTTAAGGAGAAGGTATTAAATCTGAAGATGTGAAGAATTTACCACCTATAGAAGAAATATGTAAGTCAATCCCTCGCTCTTCCACTATTGAGGTACACTCTTTCCAACGCTTTGATAATAGAGATATTCCCTACTCTAAACCTCATGATCAATGCTTAGATGAATTTGATAGTTATATTGTAAAGCAAGATAATTTTAATAAGAGAGTGGAACATCACCTAATGGAAAATTCTAGAGCTATAAATAATTTGCATGATATTGTGGAAAGAACCTCTAATGATGTTAAAATGCTTGTTAAATATTTCCATATGGTTCAAAATCAAATTGATCAGCCCACTAAAGTGCAAAAAGACTTGCTAGTTAATGCTTCTAGAGAAAAACATGCTTATGAAATAAGAACTAGAAGTGGTGTTTCTACTCAGGATCCTCTATATCCTGAATGACATCCAAAAAGAATTGAACAAGATTCTCAACGAGTTGATGATACTAGGACTAAGTCTAAGAAAAAGAAAAAAAACATAAAAATGTTGTAGAATCCTCTAAACCTACTAAGGATCCTAATAGTATATCTATTTCTGATGCTGAAACTGAAAGTGGTAATGATAAAAATGATGCTTCCGATAAAGAAGAAATTGAAAAAGAACCTAAAAAGCATACTAAGAATACAAAATACACTAAGGAAGATTTCATTTCTACTAAACATGGTAGTGAAAGAGAACCTTGGGTGCAGAAACCAATGCCTTTTCCTGATAAGAAACATAAAGCAAAGGAGGAAGAACATTATAATAAGTTCTGAGAATGGATGAAACCTTTGTTTTTGCAAATTCCTTTGACTGATGCTATTAAATTGCCTCCTTATTCAAAGTATATGTAAGATATTGTCTCTAATAAGAGGAAGATTCCAAATTAGGAAATTTACACGATGCTCGCTAATTACTCTTTTAATGGTAAGGTTCCAAAGAAGCTTGGTGATCCAGGTATACCCACTATTCCATGCTCCATCAAAAATAATTATGTTAGAACTGCTCTATGTGACTTGGGAGCAAGAGTTAGTGTTATGTCTTTTTCTCTCTATAGAAGACTTGATCTAGAAAAGTTAATACCAACTGATATATCCTTGCAAAAGGCTGATAAGTCTACTACTATTCCTGTTGGTATATGTGAGGATATTCATGTTCAAGTTGTTCATCATTGTATGATATTAACTGACTTTGTTGTGTTGGAAATGTCGGAGGATGATAATATGTCTATTATTCTTAGGAGACCTTTTCTTAACACTGCAGGGGCTGTTATTGATTGCAATCAAGGAAAAGTAACTTTCAATGTCGATGACAAAGAGCATACGGTTTATTTTCCCAAGAAGATTGATGTGAATTATGGTCTAAACTCAATTATTAATGTTGATACCATCCAAATTGGGAAATTTCATTTGCCTTTGCCTAAGCCAAAGAAGAAGAATAATATTGTCATGATTGGAACTATTCCAGTCGAGGTTGAGGTAACATAATCATTGTGTGAAATACAATGTTTTGCTTCATATAAAATTGTTTTGATAACAAGACTTGATCAACCTTGTTAGCAAATAATTTTTAATGAATGAAACTATGTTTTCACCGATGTACTATTGATTGACTTTATATAGAAGGTATTAGAGTTGATGTAAGTTTGGTTTTGATTTTGTTTTTCATAATTCCATAATTGTTTTCTTGTGATAGAATCATAATTCAAATTCTGAAAATTGCCCAAAAATAAAGTTTCTCGGAAAATTCTAGAAAATGTATAGACAAATTTTACGCATGAAAAGTGGCAGAGAGGCACCTGGGGCAGCCCAGGGGGACCCACGGGCCGGCCACACCATGTGGTGGCGCGGGGCACCCCCTAGCCGCGCCAAGGCCAGGTGTGGGGCCCCCTGGCCCTCCACTTGCTCCCTCCTCTGCCATTCCCTCCTCTCTCCCGAAAAAACACTCCACCATTACTCAAACTCGTGCTCATGTTGTTCTTCATCGCGATTTTTCGATCTCCTTCCTCAGCCCATATTTCTTGCTGAAATTTGAAGCATTTACTCTCCGGTATGTGACTCCTCCGATTAACTAAGTAGAATTTTGATTGGTGAAGTATATCTTGAATAATTTGGTACTATAGATGGCATGATAAGTGAGCTTACATGCTTGTATTATGATGGGATAAGTTGTTTTGATGCATGTTTAGTCCTCTTATAAGTCTCCATAGTGTTCTCCTTCATTTGTTTGTCTTAAAACCATTTTTATGAGGTTTGTTGAAAATTTCAGAGATGGAAGGCAATGCATATCAACTCAACCAACATGAACTGGAGTTGGATGAAGTCATGAAGGTTCACCAGGAAGAAGTAGTTTTTCCTTCTCTTTATCCATGTGTGGAATTCATGAGTGCTGCAGGAATTCTGCAAGATTTCCGGACTTTGGTTTCCAATGCAGAGTTGGAAAGTTTTGTTGATGGTGAACCATACCAACATGTTAAGCTAACTATGTCTGTAGTGCAGGAATTCAGATTTAGTTGGAAATTTCCTAACCCTATGGTTCATTACAAAATATATAATATAGTTGTCGATTTGCCTCTCCATGATTTATGTGCAGCTATCAGATTGCCACAATGGGGATAATGCGAGAAAATCAAGGAGAGACCCAAGCCCTTGTTGGAACTCTATAAAGAGATTTGTCAGGGGAGGAGCTTCTCAGAGGAGGATGGTAAAATCTGATGCATTCAACTTCCTTCTATTCGGTATTTTGCTTATTTTATTACTAAATGTGTTCTAGCTAGAAAGGTTGCAAGCAAAATATCCTGTCATGATTTAGCCTTCCTAGCTGCTGCCTTGAAACAAGATAGAGAATATAATTTGGGTTCTTTGATATCCTCCCGCCTTACTATTAATCGCGAAAAGGAGGAGTTTATGGAGGCCTCATTGCCTCTCGTTTATTAGCCTTTCACGGCCTTGAACCACATGCTTTGGACTTTAAATTTTCATCGGAGAGGCTTGATCCTAATTCAATGATGCAACATCAATGTGTTTCTTATGAAGCTAACATGGACTACTTACCTTATGAAATTACCTTTAAATTACCTTTCTCAAGATAAACTAAGACCGATCGTGTAGTTAATTTGCATGCACCCTAACCTTGATGCCAGGGAAGGATGATCACTCACGGAACAAGAGCTTGATGCATACATAGCGGGGTAGGGGAACATGTATAGGACGATGGAGGGGAGTCCGAAGGTAACTTCGTCCAGCCCTCCAACACTTCCGGGTTCCCATATCAACAAACCAACTATGACTATGGGCCTTCGGCTTCTTCTTCCTCACGAGGACCGGGGTATGATCATGCTAGGGATGACCCACCATCCTGGAGCCACTATTCGCCATGGGGTTGATCTCCACTTAGGCCAAAAGCCTAAGCTTGGGGGGAGGTATACCAACATCTCGCTCATCTATATATCATATTTCGTCGGAACTTTGTATATGCATGTTTCGCTTTCTTTTTATTATTGCTAGTTTATTTCTGTAATTTCTCCTTATTTGAATATTGGAAGTTGTTACTACTGTAATAACCTCTCTTTAGCTTATTTATTTTGTTTTTATGCCAATGATAGCCTCTAATAGGAAGGAGGTAAGAATTTGGGGAGTTGTTGTCTAAAAACATATTCTATGCTGTCACCGTAAAAATTCGTATAAATAGCCATAATGGAATTTTGAGCTGCCAATTTTTGAGCATATGACCCAGGTTATCTAACTATCGTTAGTTGAGTACTTTTAGAGATGAGCTACAGAACATTTTCAGAAAAATTGATCTTTGCCTGTTGTTCTGGGTTGGCAGATTCCAGCCACTTGTTGCATTTGCGTGTTTATTTTAGTTTTCTTTCTTTTTGTTGTTCTTGATTTTGTTTCTAATTTCCAAAACACAAAAATACCAAAAACATTTATGTTGTTTCTCTTCGTTTGCTTCTTAGTTTGCTTCATTTTCTCATTATGGTTTGCTATGCGAAAATCCAAAAAGATTTTGCTTTGTGTGTTGATTAAAAATTGAAAACCCAAAAATATTTGTTGTTCTTCTTTGGTTTTGAAAACTTGCTGCAGGTTTCAACGGTCTTCCGTGACTTCATTGGAGCATGGATATCATTTTATATTATTCAATCCACACAAGTGAAGAGCAATAATGACGGTCACGACAATTCGAGTTGTGGTGAGAGGCTGGTATGAACTCTATTTGTTTTCATTTTTGGACATATACTCATTTATATGAACATGCTTAGTTTGTTTGTGTAAGTTGTATGCTACTGATGATACTCAGTAGTTTATGCTCTCTCATGATTAGTTCCAATTTACTAATATTAGGTAACATGTCATATAGATGTTTGCTTGCATTGCGCTATTCATATAACGGTATGACATTGTGGTATCCTCCTCTGAATGTTTCATTTGAATTGACTTGGCACATGCTCAAGCATGCATAATACTAAAACAAAAGTCATTTAAGTCTCGATGATTTATCCTGACTCGGAGTTCTTGTATTACTTTTATGCTTCCGTTAATTTTATCCGTCGCAAGCATGATTATGACAGATACTGCTTTCTTGATTGTCGCTTCCCAGTCTATTGCTAGCATTCACTTGTACTGAGTATGAGCTCTACTCGTGCATCTAACTACTAAAAACCAAAGTGCCAATTGAGTCCACCATACGTACCTATATGTGGTATTTCGCTGCCACTCCAAATTGAATTGCTTGTGTGCTACATTTAAACCTTCAAAATTATTATCACTTGTTTTGTGTGATTTATAGCTCATGGGAAAGTAGTCTAAAAACTATTGTGGTAAGTATCATGTCTTATGCATTTCAGTTCTTATAAGTTGCTTGTTGTGTGATAACCATGCTATCATGGGGAACACCATCAATATACCCGTGTTGAATATCGTGTGAATTACTATGCATGGTCATCTTGTTTGAAGTGAGGGAGATTTACCATGAGTTGCAAATATTGGAGTATGCATATTGTTAGAGAAGAACATTGGGCCGCCAACTAAAGCCATGTTCACATGGTGGAAGTTTCAGCTGGACAAAAGTCCAAATATCTGTTGTCCTTGTCTTCCCGGTATGGATGTCCAAAAAGTTGAGATTTATAAAAATTGAGAAATCAAATGAGATTCATCTCCTATGACCTTTGTACAAGAGGCAAGGAGGTACCCCTTTGTGACACTTGGTTGAAACATATGTATGCGATGAAAATCCATGGAAATCCAAGCTAATTAGGACAAGGTGTTAGCACTATTAGTATATTATGCATGAGGCGAGCAACTTATAGGAAGTGTTATGCATGAGCCATATTATTTATCACTACCATTGACATGAGTTGCACTTCTCAATATATATTTTTTCAACACTCTTATTGCATTCAAAATGAAAATATCTAGCACATGAGCAATCTTACTTCCCTCTGCGCGGGGCCAATCTTATACTTTTATGTTGAGTCACCATCCATTATTCGAGAATTTGCTTGAAAGCATAGCTATCATTCTTAGTTTAATGTGCTTGTCCCGGAATAAGATTAATTGTGGTATAACTGTGATGCTTGAATCTTTCGATATTTTACTTCTAGTCTTCTCTTGAACTTCAGAGGTGCCCTGGTATTTATGTTTTGCTCCACAAATAGGGCAAGCGAGATACCACTTTATCATAACATATTTTGAACATTGCAATCCTGCAGATCCTTATGTTTCATGTTGCTTATTATTGTGTTGGTATCCTTTCATGACTTGCATAACTATTGAGTATTCTTAGTTGCATGCTTCTTATTATGAATTTTCTAAGCATTTGATCATGTAGTGAGAATATATACATCATATGAAGCAAATAGGTTTGTGAAAGTTTCTTTTATCACAATCAGTTGTCACTGAATTGCTTGAGGACAAGCAATAAGCTAAGCTTGAGGGGAGTTGATACGTCCAAAACGTATCTACTTTCCCGAACACTTTTGTTGTTGTTTGCCCTCTATCTTGTGTGTTTTGAATACAAAACATGGACTAACGCTGTTTTCAGCAGAATTGCTCTGGTTTCTCGTTTTTGTGCAGAAATCCAACTTTCGGGAAAATTCTCGGAAAATATAGAAAAACCAATATTTCACATGAAGACTCCCGGAGCCAGAAGACGAGACGGAGGGGGCCACGAGGGGCCCACACCCACCCTTGGTGCGGGCCAGGCCTTGGCCACGCCAAGTGGTGGTATGGCCGCCTCGGCCACCCCTTCGACCTCTCCTTCGCACTATAAGAAGCCCCTGGACCTAAAAACCGAAGGGGGGTTCGGCGTTTTTCCAGAAAGAGTTCCGCTGCTCTGCAGCCACAAGAAACCCCAATCCGGGGACCAGAAGCTCCGTTCTGGCACCCTGCCGGGACGGGGATTTGGAGGAGATCGTTGCCATCACCGACGCATCTCCATCAACCATCCATGACTCCTCCATCCATGTGTGATTAATTCCCCGTTGTAGGTTGTAGGGGATGGTAAGGATTGCATGAGATTGGTCATGTAATCACTATAAGATTGTTATGAGCATAGTGCCTAGTATCCATTGTTAGTATTTTTGACATTGTTGCAACTTGCTATGTGTCATGCTTGTCACTTTGGGCCCAAGTGCCATGATCTCAGATCTGAACAAGTTATTGATTCATGAGGATAATTATTGTTTTTTATCATATCTGCAAGTTGTATACACATTTTGTTGTTCGGAACCTGAGGCCCCAAAGTGACTTTAAATTGGGATAACCGAAGGAGATGGCTATGATGTGAGAATCACGTGTGTTCACGAAGTGTTAATGCTTTGCTCCGGTACTCTATTAAAAGGAGTACCTTAATTACCAGTAGTTTCCCTAGAGGCCCCACTGCAACGGGCTGGTTGGACAAAAGATGTCGTGCAAGTTTCTCATTGCGAGCACGCACGAACTAAATAGGAACACACGCCAATGGTTATATTATGCTAGGATGCTTTTATCATTATTACTTGCAATGCCTATGTCTTGCTATTATATGGACTCTCTCATTCATGCAACGCCCGTTCATCCATCCATGTGCCTAAAGTATTTAAATCCTGCTGTCTACTGCAATCATCACTACTGCTATTTTTTTTTGCTACTGCTGTTACTTCAGTACTTCCACTGTCATAAAACTGTTACTACAGATAAACTATTGCGAGCAAGTCTATTTTCAGGTGCAGGTGAATTGACAACTCACTTTTTAAAGCTTATAAATATTCTTTGGCTCCCCTTGTGTCGAATCAATAAATTTGGGTTTTACTTCCCTCAAAGACTGTTGCTATCTCCTATACTTGTGGGTCATCACCAGCATGTTATTTATCTTTATGGAGAGACACCTCTAATGAACTGTGGACCCCGGTTCTTTCTTTATACTAATAAATTCATCTACTGCAAACACATGTTCTGTTTACTTACTTCAAGCACTGTTATCTTTATTTCATTGCAAATAAGCATCTCTTTCCACACTATACGGTTAATCCTTTGGTTAATCCTTTGTTTTCAGCAAAACTTGTGAGGTTGACAACCTCACTGTAAGTTGGGGCAAACTATTTTGGTTGTATTGTGTGCAGGTTCCACGTTGTTGCTGACGCCAGTAGTGCGCCTGCCAAAAGTCAGCTAGCAACACCTTTAGGACTGATTTCTTTCTCCTACTGGTCGATTAAACCTTGATTTCTTACTGAGGGAAAACTTGCTACTGTGTTTATCATACCTTCCTCTTGGGGTTCCCCAACGGTGTGCTCCGCACTCATCAGTAAGTACTACTAGCTTGATCTGTGCATCTCTTTTATTCTAGTTTCAATACCATTATTATTTTGATTGAACTTTATTCTCGTAGAGTGCTTGAAGCAAAAAAAAAACGGGAATAATTTATGTGGATTCTACGTTTGCGAGTTCATTCGCCAGATAACCTGCGAGACGGGGAGAATTTTATAACAACTTCGAGTACGTAAACAATATTCATAATTTTATTTTATCACCATCAATTGTGTTCTGTTTCATTCATATATATTGACATCCTTCTTAAATTAGATTGAACGGTTGCAGGACGGTCTTCTAGCAACCCGTGTACGAGCAATTCAAGAAGAATTGGTGTGATTCTTACTTGAGGAGGTCATAGAACCAACCGGAAAATTCCATCAACACTTCAATTTTGGACAATAGGGATCGTAATAGAAATTATATTGTATATATGCATGAACGTGTACCATTGTGTAATATGTTGGGCCAAGCACGATGAAAGAGGTCACTTCGATCTCTATATTCATAACGATGTTGCGTAATATAATGATTTGTTGTATGTGTGCATTAACGTGTTTCAAATGGCAAGCCCTGGGCGTGGCGGCAGACTCTGCCGCGGCAGCGTTTTGGTGCACTTTCCTACCGCGGCACACTCTGCCTCGGAAGGAAATGGCGCCACTCGCTACCGCCGCAGAAACCTTTAGCACCGGTTGTGTTACGAACCGGTGCTAAAGATCCTCCCGCCCGGGTGCTCGGCAGCCGCCACGTGATGCCCCTTTAGCACCGGTTCGCAACACAACCGGTGCTAAAGGGGGAGGCTTTAGCTTCGATTGCGTTGCATCGGTTGGGCAACCGGTGCAAAAGCCCCTTACGAACCGGTACAAAAGCCATGTTTTCTACTAGTGATGATTAACAAGTATGGAGAGGGGGGTCCCCTAGCGCAGCCCTTATTTGCAGTCGAACCAACGCCCTGGCACGCCATTGAGGAGAACAGTTGTTCTCCCAGTCTCGAGAATAACCCTGATCCAGCTGCACCATTTGTCACCGAAACCACAAGCGCGGAGGAAACGATCTAGGGCAGACCAATGAACAGAGTCAAAAGCTTTTCAGAAGTCCAGCTTGAGGATAATTGTCGGAACGCGCCGTTTGTAGCAGCATTGGACAAGTCAGCAGCATACGCAAAATTTTCGGTGATGTTACGCTCTGATGAAACCAGACTGATCAATGCACACAAGAGTCGGGATGTATGGCTGAATCCAGCGTGTCGGGACTTTGCAAATAATTTTGAGCGATGTTCCTTGGAGCGAGATCGGCAGCAAACAACCATCTGATTTTTTACTGTGATTAATTAGCAGCGCGTAGTTGTCGGACTCCATTGTTTGTATATGCGTGATAGAGGTTCCATCAAAAGCTTCTAGGAACCTATCATCAGCCAATCCACGATCAAGCCTAACCTTGATATTTCTATCGCCATGCATGTTATCTGTTGTCCCAAGTGTAGGGCAGTCCTGAGTAGCTAAGGTCTGCAAACCTGCACTCCTCAATTGTATCTCTAAAATCCTCCATCTTCCATTCTTCCATATTGTTGCCACCAATTTGTTCGCTTGAACAAAGAACTTTGTTGAAATCTTCCACGCAAAGTCAAGGATTATCGAATTTCTTTCCCATGTATTTTAAGAGATCCCAGCTGCGTTTTCTTCTAGCTCTAACCGGCTCACCATAGAAGCCGGTAAAACTCCACTCACCACTTCCCGTGAGATCATTTTTCACCATAACATCTACTCCGTATGTGTGTTGTGCTAAAAGATTCTAAGCTCACACAAGAGTCATTATTCCAGAACAACACGATCAAGCCCTCACTCTTTACCCCAAAAGGCATTATCATCCCAGATTTTCACCTCAGATTCTGTGATCTTTCTTTTGATCTTGGTATCTGAGAGGAACACAAGGCCGTTACGAAACCGTTACAAGGCCGTTACGAAACTAGTCGGACACCCGAACCGACGTATCCATGTCCCACTCCAATCGTTCCGGACGCCCGAGCCGTATCCAGAATCTCCAAACCTAGTACTACTATAAATGATCGCCGACACGGATTGACGCAGCCAAAAAACAAAAGACATTACACCCATTTCGCCCTTCGCAATCATGGCGGACAACAAAGAAATGAGAGAACGTTACAAGCCCCTGAAGCTCAAACTTTCGGATGGGGCCAAGCAGGGGGCCCTTCTGGATATCCCGCGGGAGCCACGTCCCACGTTTCGGTGGGAGAACGTGATGCCGCTCCCCAGGCCAAGTGGTCGAGGACGAGGACCGGGCCGCGGAGCAGCGGCGGGAGGACGAGGGGCCGCCGCCGAGGATCCAGCCCGCGGAGCAGCAGCGGGCGTAGGAGGAGCCGCCGCTCACCAGCTTCTCCACGGCGAGGACCCCGCCCGAGGAGCAGCAGAGGGAGGACCAGGACCCGGCCGCGGAGCAGCGGCGGGAGGACGAGGAGCCGCAGCCGCGGACGGCGAGGATCCCGCTCGCGGAGCAGCAGCGGGCGTAGGAGGAGCCGCCGCTCACCAGCTGCTCCACGGCGAGGACCCCGCCCGAGGAGCAGCAGCGGGAGGACCACGACCCGGCGGCGGAGCAGCTGCTGCAGGACTTGGAGCCGCCACAGGCCAGCAGCTCGTCGGCGGGGGCCCCGCCCGCGGAGCAGCAGCTGTACGAAGACGACACCCCAGCGGACCAGCAGCCGCGGCGGACCAGCCGGTCGACGCCGCGGACCCCGCCCGCGGAGCCGCTGCTGGAGGACGCGGACGAGGACTCCCCCGCGGAGGTCCAGGACGAGGATCCGGCCTCGGAGCCGCAGCGGCCCAGCCGGTCGACGCCGCGGACCCCGCCCGCGGAGCCGCTGCTGGAGGACGCGGACGAGGACTCCCCCGCGGAGGTCCAGGACGAGGATCCGGCCTCGGAGCCGCAGCGGCCCAGCCGCTCGACGCCGCGGACCCCGCCCGCGGAGCCGCTGCTGGAGGACAAGGACGAGGACTCCCCCGCGGAGGTCGAGGACAAGGAGCCGGCCTCGGAGCCGCAGCGGCCCAGCCGCTGGAGGAGGATCAGCCGCAGGCCAAGCGGCTGCGACGCGCGGAGCAGCAGGCGGAGGCGCTTCTGCTTCGCCAGCGTGAGTCGTCAAACGACGGGGATTCTTCCGGCGCTTCGAGGAGATCTGCCTGGGGTTAGGGCTTTCCCTTCGCTCATTCTTCCCGCTGAATGCAGAACTCCGTGTATCCGAAAAAACCCAAATCAGAGAAATCCGGCTAGGATTAGGGCTTCATTCGTTCTTTAACCAAAACATAGATTCTTGTATGTGAAAAACACTGCATATCCTTTTCATTCTTTCTTTCTGCCTTTTTTTTCCTTTCTTTCTTTCTTTCTTGGAAATGAACTTTTGAACTTGAGTTTTATTGCCCATCAACCTGGAGTAATATCTACTCGCTTGGTACATAGTAAAACCCATCGGAGAAGAGCTTAGCTTCCAGCTTGTGACAAACCCCTCGGGCACGATGGAGCGTCCGAGGCGAGGTTGCGAGTTGCGAGGGTCGGGAGAAATCCCTATCGGTTTCGCCGGCACCGACGCGGTGGCGCCCGCAGACGCCATCCTTCCTTCTTGAAGGGCGTTGGGTGAAGCCATGTTTTCATGTCCTTGCGTGTACCGGGGAAACTCTAGGACTACTCCGGGCAGCAGCGACGTCTTTGTCGCATCCCTTCTTGAAGGTGCTGCTTGGTACACGGAACTTCAGAGTGCTAGGAGCGTGGTGGGAATTCTTCGGCAGGCGCAGCGGTTGCTAGGCATCTCCGTTTTCGTCGATCCGACCCTTCCGGCATTAGTTTCTCTTTTCTTTCTTTTGTGTTTTCTTTTGGGCATGCTTGTGTTGTTTGCCCCAGCAATAGCTCCTATGTTGTATCGGTTGTGTGCTATATAAATATAGCGGGATGAAAGCTTATTTCGAGGAAGACAAAGAGAGCGGAGGATGCACCCCCAGCTGCATCCAGTGTGGGTGGGCTGAGCTGCGCTCGTAGGTTGGGCGAGACCCCTAGAGCGGAGACACTGCGATAATGGTAGGGCTCGATCTACGACCATTTCGGCGCGATATGGGTTGTTTGTCGGGTTGGGTTACGCTTCGGGGATAAAGCAATGAGGAGGTGTTGGTGAGGTAGTGCAGCCTGATTGCGGCTGTGTGTGATGACTTGTCGATGAAACGGGAGCACCAGTCCGCCGTAGCCAAAGCCCTGTCCAAACGCACCCAACAGTAAGATCCGTCGGTAATCTTCTCATAAGTCCAACTGCGACCCTCTTAACCCAGGTCACGCAGCTCGCATAAATCTACCATCTCTTGGAACCCTCCAATTTGCGCAAGGCTGCGCTCCTGCACTCCATCATGTTCCGATCGATGTAAACTTCGTTGAAATCACCAATGCACATCCAACGGAGTTAGCACGACGATTTTATAAATTTCAGCATATCCCACGTTTTGAGACGTAGGTAAGTTTTGGCTTCCCCGTACAGACAAGTGAGTCTCCAAGGATCAAACCCCCTCTCTGTAATAATAGCATCAATATGATATTGTGAGTATGGTAAAATCTCAATATTTGCTTCATTATTTCAGAAAATAATAATTCCTCCCTTAGGGCCACAACTACTGACCGCAAAGGCTTGTCATAGCCTAGAGTGTGTCTCAAGCCTTCTGCCCCTACTTTATGCACTTGGGTCTCCACTGCACACAGTACGGTAGGGGCATATACGCGAAGCTCTTTGACAATCACAGCAGTGCCCACACCACGAACGTTCCAGCTTGCGCAGCTCTGCTGGCGGCACTCCGTACCGGAGCCCGCCCCATTCTCTCCTTGTTAATTGGCATGCATGCATGTGGCGGCCGTACATGCGGATGCGGGGACGTTGTTCGTCCCCATGCAAATATAGCCCAATTCTGGTCCATAAGTGCAGTTGTGCGGATCAAAAAACGAATAGACATTAGGCCATTTAGGCCGCGCAAAAAACATGTATATGTTTGCAGTCCTCTATCGGAGATGGCCTTATCGTATGGAGTGTCACTCCATCTACAAACACAGTGTATGCAATATCTCGCAAAAAAAAATCTCACATAAAATACATGACATACATACAATATACGGGGAAAAAACTTGGTCGGTGTAATCCAGAGCTAACATTACCTAATATACTCCATCCATTCAACAATAACTAACTCAGCTTTGCTAGATATGGATGTAGCTAGACGCATTTTAGACTACAGACACAATCTATCTAGACAAAGTTGAGTTCTTTATTTTCGAACCCAGGTTGTATCTTGCAATCGAAATTAAATCAGCACCGAATATGGCCAGAATTGGAACTGTCTTACTTTAGTTGCACGTGTTGCAGGTGGTTCATTAATTAGGACTCCATGCAGGTAGTTCTTGAGCCTGTCACGCTGATCGGCTATGGCCAACAATTTGCATCTCTTTCAAGCTAACATCAAAACCTCTCGATTGTGGTATACGGGAACTAGGCGGCAGACATCTTTTTGTGGCGGATCGGAGCACGCCCACCAGTCTCTTGAAAAGAGAAGATTTCAAAGGACGTAAATGTCAACATATACCTCGGTTTATAAGAGCTTAGATTCTTAGAGGAGCGGTACGATACTAGCTAGGATTAGTTTTAGTAGTTTCCTTGCAGATCAATGAAGTGGGATCTTGCCTCGGTTTTCTGTTCGTGCTCGTGAGAACTTCTTTGCAATGTAAAGTGAGGTGTTAGGTTGCATGATTCACTTTTGAGGTTAAATTCATGTGCAGGTAGATTGGCTCCGCAGCAATTAAGCTTTACTATTTTCTCTTATTACGTATGAATGGGTCGATAGTTTACCTCCCTTCGGTTCACAGAGATGGATGTGCTTCAACTTAAAACATAGTATATGGAATTAAAAAATGTACCTTAGTTAGAAACGGAACTATATACAGAGGGCAAGGCGATTCATATAAGTTAGATGTACCTAGATAGTTTAGACAAATCTAAGACCACTCTCATGGGATAGAGGGAGTAGATTAAAACACTTAGCCCAATACATAAGAAAAATCAGGCCCCAAAACTATACATTGCCCTATTTATGAGGCTGAGCCAAAAAACACACACACGCACACACACAAGAGCGAGTGAACCCGCCGTCCACACGATGCTATTTCAACAACGCGGTAAACACGCACCTCCGGCTCCTAGGCCGTCACCCTGACTTACACTACTCAGTGCCAATGCCGCATGCAAGCCACATCGTCGCATGACTCAGCCGCCTCGGAGCCCCGCTACACAGGGGATGCTAGCAGACCTCGGAAGATCGCGCCAGATCAGGTGCCGTCGCCCCGACATGGCAACTAGATCAAACTCCGCACTGCTCAAAGTCGATCCATCCGGATTGATGAACTCGATCTCTTCCCACCTAGCTCTAGGTCGCCACCCAGTTTACCCTACCCCATAGGACCATCGCTGCAGAGGAGACCAAGGCCACCGTCTCGATAGGAACCTTAAAACCTGAACTCTAAACCCTAAGATGTTGTTTTAGCTCACTAATGGTTCATGTTGTTTGCTAGACTGAATGGTGTGTAGCGAGTCATGTTTCGAGCTGAATCCTTACAATACAGTTTCGAGCTAGACCTGAGCATGGATCATTAAGGATGAAATGTTTGTTTCCATAGAGATCCCAAGTTTTTTTTTTCTTGAGTGGTGCTTGGTTAGTTGTCGGTAGGGAGAGTGCATTGCACAGGGTTACATCACAACCACGTTTTTTATGAGGAAAATGGTCAACGTAAGTGTATGATTCAAACTTTGAAGGGTACGTCGAAGTTTCAAGTTCCTTCTTGTAAAACGAGATTTGCCGGGTCATTTCTCGCTTCCAGAGGTTGCTTATTAACCCTAGTCGTTATTGTGGTTACCATCATAGCGTCTGTTTTCAAGGAGTTTGTGGTTCTGTATATGGAGGAACAAGTCGAGATGTGATGTGAATGCAAGTTTGTTTAACGAAATTGAGCAAGTGATTCAGATTGAAGGACACGTGCAAAAGGACGAATTCGAAAAATAAGATATGTGTTCTTAGCTGCCTGGAAACAAATAAGATCATGAAGTTCGTGTGTGGCGTCAGGTAATTTGTGAGATTCTCTCTCTCTATTTTCTTAATTATTTTGAGTTTCAATTTTTTAAAGTTTGACCAAGTGCGTAGTAACAAATAAAAAGCCACGTCTATAATACCAAATGATATAGTATGAAAACAAGTTTTATGTTTTTTCTAATAATATTGACTCTAAAACATGAGGTAACTAAAAACGAAACTATTGCATGCATGTGGTATCTGGTAGACGAAATTGTTAATGTTAGCAGATTCTCTTCTAATTCATAAATTTAAAATCCTTTATATGTTAAACAACAAATCCGATTTTTTTTTAATACTCTACATAGTACTATTCAGAACCGTCCTACTCTCCCAAAGCCTTGCGGGTAGTTGCTCTGTTTCCTAGCCTATGGGGTGGCTCTGCAAGCAAGGATGCTAATGGCCTCTCGCTTCGTGACGGTCGCTGGCCGGCGCTCTATGTATCTACTCTCGCCGGCGATCGCACCCTCACGGATCCCTTCCTAGAATTGCATGCTCTACCCAGTTTAACTAAAAGACCGATTCTGTAGAGAACTAGGCAATCATATTCAGCACCTCCCTCGTGTCTAGGCCGGTGGGCTTATATTTATAGATCTCGCATAGGTCTTAGACGTGTATCCTTCGATTTGATTTGTTTTTTAGCTCTGCCACCATGTGAAATTGCACGCTCTAGCAAGTTCAACCAAAAGATCAATCTTATGGAGAAGAACTAGGCAATTATATTCAACACGTTATCCTTCAACATGACACGGGTCGTCTGGTCCTTCTCGATGCGACCTCTTCTGTGATCGATGATCGTTGCCTGAAGGAGGGAGAGAACGTGGTGAAGGATTGTTGTATCGAGTTTCCAACGCATTTGGTATGTGTGATCTCTGCAAGATCGACGTCGACACCGGCTCCTACGTCACTGGCACAACCCCGCACCTCCGACGACTCCCTCGTCGAGGGTCAACGCTCCTAGATGAGTTTCGTCGACGTGGAGGATTCCTCATAGGGCAACAGAGCGGGGGATTTTGGGCACAATCCCGGGCTAGAATCGCTCGGTCGATGGCGTGTCAGCCTTGGGCCCCATGGCGGAGAGGTAGAACCCTGGAGGAAGAGGAGTGGACCAACCCGGCAATCCGGGTGTCATGTCTCTTGAGAAGCTTAAGGATGAAGTCCCAACCTATGGAATCAAATGCCTCGTTGATGTTAAGCTTGAAGAGGAGCGATGAATTTTACTTTTTTGAAGGTGTCTTGCAAGGTTGCGCACATACATGAAATTGTCTTTGATACTCCATTTGATGACATTCGAGACGAGATCGTTCATAAGTGGTGCAAGGCAGATGGCAACCACGTTGGTCACCGAGCATGCGCAAAAGGAGATCATCCATGACAACTTTGCTTCGGCGTTGGGGAGAGCCTCTACCAGGAATCTTGACTTCAATTGGGAGAATCTACGCTTTTTGAGAGGTTGAGTTAGCATCTCTAGTAGTGCCCGTATAAGAACCCAAAACAAGGAGTTCGGTCTCCCGAATATTTCAGTTTCAATGTTTTTAGTCGCCGCGCAGAATAGAAATCAAAAACGCAAACTGGAAATCAAAAGTCACGTGAAAATTTGCTCCGATGATCCATGCGAAATGAAACGAAATCTTGCTCCTATCGAGCTACATTTCAAACACATAATAATCAAAATACTAACTAAACCTACTCCCCCTCGCTAATTTGATCCCAAAAACTACGAAATTAGCCCCGGGATTGTCACCAGGGTTGTACTAGCAGCGGAGGAGGGTTTTTCGTGCGCTGGCGACGCCTATGCGAGGATGAGTGCGACAACCTCGAACGGCGCCGCCTCCGCCGAGCTCCCGCAGGTGAGAGGCGGCCCGTATTCCTTGTCGTTGTTGTTGCCATCGACGCGCGGTGGAAGCGCCGGCAGCGGCGGGCTGCACGAGCCGGCGGGCGGCGCCTCGTCTTCCCCATCGCCCGCGTTAGGCGCGCGAACCTGTGCGTCCACCTTCGGGCCGCCCGCTTCCAAGCTCCGTCGGAGCGTGCCCGCCTCGCGAGGGTTGCCTCCGACCGCACACCCGGCGGACGCGCGCGGCGGCGATCTTCCGCCACCGATTCGGCCCCCTCCCCTACCGGCCTGTCTTGCGCGTGCCATTGCGGAGGAAGGGGTGGTGGCGGCGGAGCGGAAAAGCCGAAGACGACGAACCAATATCTCGCCGGAGGTGGAGCGGAGACACGGCGGTAGGGGAGTAGCATTTTGGAACCCAACTCACCCATGCGCCCTGTTTAAATACGGGGCGGCCGTCCACATTCTCAGCCCCAAAACTCATTTTACGAACCAGACCGCGAGTTCGAGCTCCATTCTAGGGCTCTTTCGGCCTGAACTCGTATTCTCACCGCAATTCCGGCTCATTTTTTTAGTCACTGCCCTTCTCCATGGAGGAGGTCCAACAACCTATTAACCAAATGCCCTCCGACAAAACGCCCAGACCAGATGCCTTTACCGGTATTTTATCCAAGAAATTTTGGGATGTCATCGAAGACAATGTTTTTTTTTAACAGGGGAGGTCCCGAAGGACCGAGAAGCTCTATTGATTAAAAGCGGTGGAGTTACAACTTACAAGACAAACCATAAGAAGTTCAAAAATTACAACCAAGTCCGTCCAATTTGCACTAGGGACCCTAGATCTAAAACTGAGAAAGCAATCGGGTCCAGCTCCTTGTCCACCGCACCACTGCATCTCACCACCGCCAAGAACGCCATCGCCGGGGACGCTACCACTTGGGATGGAGCTCCGGGAGCCAACGGTGATGGAGCTAAAAGGCCTCCGCTTTGGCACGACAGCCTAGAGGTTGAAGATCCGCATCCGCTGGACTAACACCAGCGACAAAGGACAGAGTGGTCGCCCTACGACCATAGAAGGCGGCAGCCAAGACAGGGCCACCGCTGATGCCCTCCAACGAGAAGCTTCCGAGCTTCCCAGCCGCAGACCCGTCAAACGGCAGCCAAGAACGCCAAGCATACTTTCCTCAACGTCACCATGACGAGAAAGAAAAATCTTGGAGCCTTGACCGGAGAAGACGAGCCCGCAAGACAAACGCGAGCTTATTCTAGGAGATGTCGTCGTCACGCCCTCAGGCCACCCACAGCACCCCATCGCCAGAACCAGAAGGGCTAACACCGAGAGCCGCCAGGCGCCGCTCAAAAGCGCCAGCAACTCACTCCAAACAGGCATGGAGCCAAAACACAAAAAAACAGCATCAAGCCGAAACCTAGACCTAAAACTAACTACTACTATACAGGGAGGGGTCCCTCACCCACCACAACGCCGGCAAACGCCGGAGAAGGGACGGGGAGGGGCCAACCGGCCCGGATCTGGAGAAGAACGGTGGGTGAGCGGTGGAGACGAGAGCTTTCGGGAGCATCGAAGACAATGTCATGCGCTCCATTCACTAATTCAACACCCTCCACATATCACGCCCAATGAACTAATTCGACAAATATTGTGTTGTTGCCGAAGAAGGGGCCAAAAGCATCTCCGCCAGAATTTTTGTTGTGACCAAGATACTGACAATTATGTTTATTTACTACGTACTTTAACTATTTCAAATTTCAATGAAG
>NC_061509.1:13911915-14046817 GCF_022539505.1 Lolium rigidum | reverse complement strand
TCCGTGACGAAACCCCCAGCACCGAGAGCCACGACACGGAAAACATTACCGAGACGCCGTCGCCGCCGATCCCATCTCGGGGATCCAGAGATCGCTCTCCGCACCCCGCCGGAGAGGGGAATCATCTCCCGGAGGACTCTACGCCGCCATGGTCGCTCCTGAGTGATGAGTGAGTAGTCTACCCCTGGACTATGGGTCCATAGCAGTAGCTAGATGGTTGTCTTCTCCCCATTGTGCTATCATTGTCGGATCTTGTGAGCTGCCTATCATGATCAAGATCATCTATATGTAATTCTATATGTTGCGTTTGTTGGGATCCGATGAATAGAGAATACTTGTTATGTTGATTATCAAAGTTATGCTTATGTGTTGTTTATGATCTTGCATGCTCTCCGTTACTAGTAGATGCTCGGCCAAGTAGATGCTTTTAACTCCAAGAGGGAGTACTTATGCTCGATAGTGGGTTCATGCCTCGCATTGACACCTGGACAAAGGATGTAAAGTTCTAAGGTTGTGTTGTGCTGTTGCCACTAGGGATAAAACATTGATGCTATGTCTAAGGATGTAGTTGTTGATTACATTACGCACCATACTTAATGCAATTGTCTCGTTGCTTTGCAACTTAATACCGGAGGGGGTTCGGATGATAACTCCGAAGGTGGACTTTTTAGGCATAGATGCAGCTTGGATGGCGGTCTATGTACTTTGTCGTAATGCCCAATTAAATCTCACTATACTCATCATGATATGTATGTGCATTGTCATGCTCTCTTTATTTGTCAATTGCCCAACCGTAATTTGTTCACCCAACATGTCGTTCGTCTTATGGGAGAGACACCTCTAGTGAACCGTGGACCCCGGTCCAATTCTCTTTACCGAAATACAATCTATCGCAATACTTGTTCTACTCGTTTTCTCGCAAACAATCATCTTCCACACAATACGGTTAATCCTTTGTTACAAGAAGTCGGTGAGATTGACAACCTCACTGTTTCGTTGGGGCAAAGTAGTTTGGTTGTGTTGTGCAGGTTCCACGTTGGCGCCGAATCTCCGGTGTTGCGCCGCACTACATCCCGCCGCCATCAACCTTCAACGTGCTTCTTGGCTCCTCCCGGTTCGATAAACCTTGGTTTCTTTCTCGAGGGAAAACTTGCTCGCTGTGCTCATCATACCTTCCTCTTGGGGTTGCCCAACGAACGTGTGAAATACACGCCATCAAGCATATTTTCTCGGCGCCGCTGTCGGGAGATCAAGACACGCCGCAAGGGGAGTCTCCACTTCTCAATCTCTTTACTTTGTTTTTGTCTTGCTTTATTTTATTTACTACTTTGTTTGCTGCACTAAATCAAAATACAAAAAAATTAGTTGCTAGTTTTACTTTATTTGCTATCTTGTTTGCTATATCAAAAACACAAAAAAATTAGTTACTTGTTTTACTTTACTTAATATCATGCATGTTTTTATTTCACTAGTTAAGCATAATGGAAAACAACAAAAATATGAGAGATCTTTATGAACTTTATCTTGAATTAGGACATGATGTGTTTGAAGAGAGAATTAAAAACCCATGGAACTTTATATGCATGCTAATGGGAATGTTATTACTATGGATGCTTTGAACACCATTGTTGCTAATGCTATGGAAAATTCTAAGCTTGGGGAAGCTGGCTCTGATGAGCACGATCCTTTTAGTCCCCCAAGCATTGAGGAGAAAATTTTCTTTTATGATTACAATATGCCTCCTATATATAATGATAGCTACTCTGTTGAATTTGCTCCCACTACAACTAATAAAATTGATTATGCTTATGTGGAGAGTAATAATTTTATGCATGAGACTCATGATAAGAATGCTTTATGTGATAGTTATATTGTTGAGTTTGCTCATGTTGCTACTGAAAGTTATTATGAGAGAGGAAAATATGGTTGTAGAAATTTTCATGTTACTAAAACACCTCTCTATGTGCTGAAATTTTTGAAGCTACACTTGTTTTATCTTCCTATGCTTGTTACTTTGCTCTTCATGAACTTGTTTATTTACAAGATTCCTATGCATAGGAAGCATGTTAGACTTAAATGTGTTTTGAATTTGCCTCTTGATGCTCTCTTTTGCTTCAAATACTATTTCTTGCGAGTGCATCATTAAAACTGCCGAGCCCATCTTAATGGCTATAAAGAAAGAACTTCTTGGGAGATAACCCATGTGTTATTTTGCTACAGTACTTTGTTTTATATTTGTGTCTTGGAAGTTGTTTACTACTGTAGCAACCTCTCCTTATCTTAGTTTTGAGTTTTGTTGTGCCAAGTTAAGCCGTTGATAGAAAAGTAAGTACTAGATTTGGATTACTGCGCAGTTCCAGATTTCTTTGCTGTCACGAATCTGAGCCCACTGCCCTGCAGGAAGCTCAGAAAATTATGCCAATTTACGTGCATGATCCTCAGATATGTACGCAACTTTCATTCAATTTGAGCATTTTCATTTGAGCAAGTCTGGTGCCATTTTAAAATTCGTCAATACGAACTGTTCTGTTTTGACAGATTCTGCCTTTTATTTCGCATTGCCTCTTTCGCTATGTTGGATGAATTTCTTTGATCCACTAATGTCCAGTAGCATTATGCAATGTCCAGAAGTGTTAAGAATGATTGTGTCACCTCTGAATATGTCAATTTATATTGTGCACTAACCCTCTAATGAGTTGTTTCGAGTTTGGTGTGGAGGAAGTTTTCAAGGATCAAGAGAGGAGTATGATGCAACATGATCAAGGAGAGTGAAAGCTCTAAGCTTGGGGATGCACCCGGTGGTTCACCCCTGCATATATCAAGAAGACTCAAGCGTTTAAGCTTGGGATGCCCAAGGCATCCCCTTCTTCATCGACAACATTATCGTGTTCCTCCCCCGAAACTACATTTTTATTCGGCCACATCTTATGTGCTTTTTCTTGGAGCGTCGGTTTGTTTTTGTTTTTGTTTTGTTTGAATAAAATGGATCCTAGCATTCACTTTATGGGAGAGATACACGCTCCGCTGTAGCATATGGACAAGTATGTCCTTGGTTTCTACTCATAGTATTCATGGCGAAGTTTCTCCTTCGTTAAATTGTTATATGGTTGGAATTGGAAAATGATACATGTAGTAATTGCTATAAATGTCTTGGGTAATGTGATACTTGGCAATTGTTGTGCTCATGTTTAAGCTCTTGCATCATATGCTTTGCACCCATTAATGAAGAAATACATAGAGCATGCTAAAATTTGGTTTGCATAATTGGTTTCTCTAAGGTCTAGATAATTTCTAGTATTGAGTTTGAACAACAAGGAAGACGGTGTAGAGTTTTATAATGTTTTCAATATGTCTTTTATGTGAGTTTTGCTGCACCGGTTCATCCTTGTGTTTGTTTCAAATAAGCCTTGCTAGCCTAAACCTTGTATCGAGAGGGAATACTTCTCATGCATCCAAAATACTTGAGCCAACCACTATGCCATTTGTGTCCACCATACCTACCTACTACATGGTATTTTCCAGCCATTCCAAAGTAAATTGCTTGAGTGCTACCTTTAAAATTCCATCATTCACCTTTGCAATATATAGCTCATGGGACAAATAGCTTAAAAACTATTGTGGTATTGAATATGTAATTATGCACTTTATCTCTTATTAAGTTGCTTGTTGTGCGATAACCATGTTTATCGGGGAACGCCATCAACTCATTGTTGAATTTCATGTGAGTTGCTATGCATGTTCGTCTTGTCTCGAAGTAAGGGCGATCTACACCGAGTTGAATGGTTTGAGCATGCATATTGTGAGAGAAGAACATTGGGCCGCTAACTAAAGCCATGTTCCATGGTGGAAGTTTCAGCTTTGGACAAACATCCTCAAATCTCTAATGAGAAAAGAATTAATTGTTGTTGAATGCTTAAAGCATTAAAAGAGGAGTCCATTATCTCGTTGTCTATGTTGTCCCTGTATGGATGTCTAAGTTGAGAATAATCAAAAGCGAGAAATCCAAATGCGAGCTTTCTCCTTAGACCTTTGTACAAGCGGCATAGAGGTACCCCTTTGTGAAACTTGGTTAAAGCATATGTATTGCGGTGATAATCCAGTAGTCCAAGCTAATTAGGACAAGGTGCGAGCACTATTAGTACACTATGCATGAGGCTTGCAACTTATAAGATATAATTTACATGATGCATATGCTTTATTACTACCGTTGACAAAATTGTTTCATGTTTTCAAAATCAAAGCTCTAGCACAAATATAGCAATCGATGCTTTTCCTCTATGAGGACCATTCTTTTACTTTCAATGTTGAGTCAGCTCACCTATTTCTCTCCACCTCAAGAAGCAAACACTTGTGTGAACTCGTGCATTGATTCCTACATATTCGCTTATTGCACTTATTATATTACTCTATGTTGACAATATCCATGAGATATACATGTTACAAGTTGAAAGCAACCGCTGAAACTTAATCTTCTTTTGTGTTGCTTCAATACCTTTACTTTGAATTATTGCTTTATGAGTTAACTCTTATGCAAGACTTATTGATGCTTGTCTTGAAGTGCTATTCATGAAAAGTCTTTGCTTTATGATTCACTTGTTTACTCATGTCATCACCATTGTTTTGATCGCCGCATTCTCTACATATGCTTTACAAATAGTATGATCAAGTTTATGATGGCATGTCACTCCGTAAATTATCTTTGTTATCGCTTTACCTCGCTCGGGACGAGCGTAACTAAGCTTGGGGATGCCGATACGTCTCCAACGTATCGATAATTTCTTGTGTTCCATGCCACATTATTGATGTTATCTACATGTTTTATGCACACTTTATATCATATTCGTGCATTTTCTCGGAACTAACCTATTAACAAGATGCCGAAGTGCCGCTTGCCGTTTTCTCGCTGTTTTTGGTTTCAGAAATCCTAGTAAAGAAATATTCTCGGAATTGGACGAAATAAAAGCCCAGAGGCCTATTTTCTCACGAAGCTTCCGTAAGACCGAAGACGAGACGAAGAGGGGCCACGGGGAGCCAAACCCTAGGGCGGCGCGGCCCCCCTGGCCGCGCCGCCCTGTGGTGTGGGCCCCCGTGCCGCCTCTCGACTTGCCCTTCCGCCTACAAATAGCCTCCGTGACGAAACCCCCAGCACCGAGAGCCACGATACGGAAAACATTACCGAGACGCCGTCGCCGCCGATCCCATCTCGGGGATCCCGGAGATCGCCTCCGCACCCCGCCGGAGAGGGGATTCATCTCCCGGAGGACTCTACGCCGCCATGGTCGCCTCCGGTGTGATGTGTGAGTAGTCTACCCCTCGGACTATGGGTCCATAGCAGTAGCTAGATGGTTGTCTTCTCCCCATTGTGCTATCATTGTCGGATCTTGTGAGCTGCCTATCATGATCAAGATCATCTATATGTAATTCTATATGTTGCGTTTGTTGGGATCCGATGAATAGAGAATACTTGTTATGTTGATTATCAAAGTTATGCTTATGTGTTGTTTATGATCTTGCATGCTCTCCGTTACTAGTAGATGCTCTGGCCAAGTAGATGCTTTTAACTCCAAGAGGGAGTACTTATGCTCGATAGTGGGTTCATGCCTCGCATTGACACCCGGGACAAGGACGTAAAGTTCTAAGGTTGTGTTGTGTCGTTGCCACTAGGGATAAAACATTGATGCTATGTCTAAGGATGTAGTTGTTGATTACATTACGCACCATACTTAATGCAATTGTCCGTTGCTTGCAACTTAATACCGGAGGGGGTTCGGATGATAACCCGAAGGTGGACTTTTTAGGCATAGATGCAGCTTGGATGGCGGTCTATGTACTTTGTCGTAATGCCCAATTAAATCTCACTATACTCATCATGATATGTATGTGCATTGTCATGCTCTCTTTATTTGTCAATTGCCCAACTCGTAATTTGTTCACCCAACATGCTGTTCGTCTTATGGGAGAGACACCTCTAGTGAACTCGCGGACTCCTGGGTCCAATTCTCTTTTACCGAAATACACCCACCGCAATACTTAGCCCCATCGCTTTCATCGTTAAACAATCATCTTCCACACAATACGGTTAATCCTTTGTTAAGCAGCAAGCCGGCGAGATTGACAACCTCACCGCTTCAAGTCGGGGCAAAAGTAGTTTCGGTTGTGTCATCGTGCAAGTCTCCACGTGGGCGCTCGGAATCTCCTGTGTAGTTGCCGCCGCACTACATCCCGCCGCCATCAACCTTCAACGTGCTTGGCTCCTCCCCGGTTCGAGCAAACCTTGGTTTCTTTCTGAGGGAAACTTTGCTGCCGTGCTCATCATACCTTCCTCTTGGGGTTGCCCAACGAATCGTGGTGTGAAATACACTATCACGTATCTTCCTATGCCCTTTACATACATTAGCGATCATGATTTGAATGAGCACACTACTTTTGACATTACAAATCTCTCGGGAAACTAATTCTGAAAATGATGATAATAATTGCCATAGTGTCAGTGCTATCCATGCTTCCTCCCATAATGATATAGAAAGCTCTAAGCTCGGGGAAGAGGTGTTTGAAAATCCTTTTGCTACTGGTCATTATGATGGTATGGACACAGATAAACCGACTGTGAAAGATAACTATTCTATTTCTTATGATGACACTGTGCCTCCGATCTTTGATGATTATTATAAAGAATGCTATGATATAGGTTATAACTATCCTTATGAAACTTATCATAGTCATGATTGGATTACCAAAAACAATTCCCTTAATATGCAACTTATTTACCATGTTCAAATTCTTGATAATAATCTTGCTCCAATTACTATTAATGAGAATAACTTTTCTTATGCCAAATTTAATGATACTTCTATGCATATGAACCATGATAAGAATGTTTTAAGTGATGGGTATATTGTGGATTTCATCAATGATGCTACTGAAAGTTATTATGAGAGAGGGAAACATGGTTATATGCATCTTAATAATATTAAGTTTCCCCTCTTTATGTCGAGAATCTTGAAGTTACTCGTGTTTTATCCTCTTATGCTTGTCACTTTGTTCTTCATGAATTCATTTGTGTACAATATTCCTCTTCATAGGAAGCATGTTAGACTTAAATTTGTTTTGAATTTGCCTCTTGAAGCTCTCTTTTGCTTCGAATACTATTTCCTGCGAGTGCATCATTAAAACTCGTTGAGCCCATCTTAATGGCTATAAAGAAAGAACTTCTTGGGAGATAACCCATGTGTTATTTTGCTACAGTACTTTGTTTTATATTTGTGTCTTGGAAGTTGTTTACTACTGTAGCAACCTCTCCTTATCTTAGTTTAGTGTTTTGTTGTGCCAAGTAAAGTCGTTGATAGAAAAGTTCATACTAGATTTGGATTACTGCGCAGAAACAGATTTCTTTGCTGTAACGAATCTGGGCAAGATTCTCTGTAGGTAACTCAGAAAATTATGCCAATTTACGTGAGTGATCCGCAGATATGTACGCAACTTTCATTAAATTTGAGCATTTTCATTTGAGCAAGTCTGGTGCCCTTTTAAAATTCATCTTTACGGACTGTTCTGTTTTGACAGATTCTGCCTTTTATTTCGCATTGCTTCTTTTGCTATGTGGGATGGATTTCTTTGTTCCATTGACTTCCAGTAGCTTTGGGCAATGTCCATAAGTGTTAATAATGATTGTGTCACCTCTGAACGTGTGAGTTTTTGATTATGCACTAACCCTCTAATGAGTTTGTTTCGAGTTTGGTGTGAAGGAAGTTTTCAAGGGTCAAGAGAGGATGATGATATACTATGATCAAGGAGAGTGAAAGCTCTAAGCTTGGGGATTCCCCGGTGGTTCATCCCTGCATATTTCAAGAAGACTCAAGCATCTAAGCTTGGGGATGCCCAAGGCATTCCCTTCTTCATCGACAAATTATCAGGTCATTTCTCTTGAAACTATATTTTTATTCGGTCACATCTTATGTACTTTACTTGGAGCGTCTTTGTGCTTTTATTTTTGTTTTTGTTTTGTTATTTTCATTCTCTGAATAAATACATGCTTTTGTGGGAGAGAGACACGCTCCGCTGGTTCGTATGAACACATGTGTTCTTAGCTTTTAATTTTCATGGCGAAGGATGAAACTGCTTCGTTAATTGTTATATGGTTGGAAACGGAAAATGCTACATGTAGTAACTGGTATGATGTCTTGAATAACTTTATACTTGGCAATTGTTGTGCTCATTTTTAAGCTCTTGCATCATATACTTTGCACCTATTAGTGAAGAAATACATAGAGCTTGTTAAAATTTGGTTTGCATGAGTGGTTTCTCTAGAGTCTAGATATTTTCTAGTGAGGTGTTTGAACAACAGGGAAGACAATGTATAGTCTTATAATGCTTGTAATATGTCTTTTATGTAAGTTTTGATGTACTAGTTTATGCTTGTGTTTGCTTCAAACAACCTTGCTAGCCTAAGCCTTGTATCGAGAGGGAGTACTTCTCATGCATCCAAAATCCTTGAGCCAACCACTATGCCATTTGTGTCCACCATACCTACCCACTACATGGTATTTCTCCGCCATTCCAAAGTAAATTGCTTGAGTGCTACCTTTAAAATTCCATCATTCACCTTTGCAATATATAGCTCATGGGACAAATAGCTTAAAAACTATTGTGGTATTGAATATGTACTTATGCACTTTATCTCTTATTAAGTTGCTTGTTGTGCGATAACCATGTTTCGGGGACGCCATCAACTATTCTTTGTTGAATATCATGTGAGTTGCTATGCATGTCCTGTCTTGTCCGAAGTAAGAGAGATCTACCACCTTAATGGTTGGAGCATGCATATTGTTAGAGAAGAACATTGGGCCGCTAACTAAAGCCATGAATCATGGTGGAAGTTTCAGTTTTGGACATATATCCTCAATCTCATATGAGAACACTAATTGTTGCCACATGCTTATGCATTAAAGAGGAGTCCATTATCTGTTGTCCATGTTGTCCCGGTATGGATGTCTAAGTTGAGAATAATCAAAAGCGAGAAATCCAAAATGCGAGCTTTCTCCTTAGACCTTTGTACAGGCAGCATGGAGGTACCCCTTTGTGATACTTGGTTAAAACATGTGTATTGCGATGATCCGGTAGTCCAAGCTAATTAGGACAAGGTGCGGGCACTATTAGTATACTATGCATGAGGCTTGCAACTTGTAAGATATAATTTACATGATACATGTGCTTTATTACTACCGTTGACAAAATTGTTTCATGTTTTCAAAATAAAAGCTCTAGCACAAATATAGCAATCGATGCTTTCCTCTTTGAAGGACCATTCTTTTACCTTTTATGTTGAGTCAGTTCACCTATCTCTCTCCACCTCAAGAAGCAAACACTTGTGTTAACTGTGCATTGATTCTTACATACTTGCTTATTGCACTTGTTATATTGCTTTGCATTGACAACTATCCATGAGATATACATGTTACAAGTTGAAAGCAACCGCTGAAACTTAATCTTCCATAGTGTTTCTTCAATGTCTTTACTTTGAATTTATTGCTTTATGAGTAACTCTTATGCAAGACTTATTGATGCTTGTCTTGAAAGTACTATTCATGAAAAGTCTTTGCTATATGATTCAATTGTTTACTCATTGCATTTACATTGCTTCGAATCGCTGCATTCATCTCATATGCTTTACAATAGTATGATTAAGATTATGTTGGTAGCATGTCACTTCAGAAATTATCTTTTATCGTTTACCTACTCGAGGACGAGTAGGAACTAAGCTTGGGGATGCCGATACGTCTCCAACGTATCTATAATTTCCGATGTTCCATGCTTGTTTTATGACAATACCAACATGTTTTGTTCACACTTTATATCATTTTTATGCGTTTTTCGGAACTAACCTATTGACGAGATGCCGAAAGGCCAGCTTGCTGTTTTCTGCTATTTTTGGTTTCAGAAATCCTAGTAAAGAAATATTTTCGGAATCGGACGAAATCAAGACCGGAGGCCTTATAATTCCCGGAAGCTTCCGGAGCACCGGAGAAAAGTCAGAGGGGTGCCAGGGGGCCCCACCCCACAGGGCGGCGCGGCCCAAGGGGGGGTGCGCCCCCCTATGGTGTCGTTACCCCGTGGCCCCTCCGACTCCGACTCTCGGCCTATATAATCGTCCTTGACCTAAAAACATCGGGGGAGAAGACGGAAACAGAGAAAACCATCCAGAGCCGCCGCCATCGCGAAAGTCCAATCCGGGGGACAGAACTCTCCGCTCCGGCACCCCGCCGGACGGGGAATTGCCCCGGAGCCATCTCCACCGCCGTCTCCACCGCCATCTTCACCGCCATCGCTGCCTCCATGATGAGGAGGGAGTAATTCACCCCCGAGGCTGAGGGCTCCGCTGTAGCTATGTGGTTCATCTCTCTCTTTATGTGATCTAGTTGAATATCATTTATGTGCTACTCTAGTGATGTTATTAAAGTAGTTTTATTCCTCCTGCACGGTGTAATGGTGACAGTGTGTGCATCCGTGTTAGTACTTGGCGTAGGCTATGATTGTAATCTCTTTTAGATTATGAAGTTAACTATTGCTATGATAGTATTGATGTGATCTATGCCTCCTTCATGGTATGATGGTGACAATGTGCATGCTATGTTAGTTCTTGGTGTAATTGTGTTGATCTATCTTACACTCTAAGGTTATTTAAATATGAACATTGAATATTGTGGAGCTTGTTAACTCCGGCATTGAGGGTTCGTGTAATCCTACACAGTTAGCGGTGTTCATCATCCAACAAAAGAGTGTAGAGTAGTCCTATTATGCGATCATTGTTGAGAGTGTCCACTAGTGAAAGCAGGATCCCTAGGCCTTGCTTCCAAGCATCGAATCTCCGTTTGTTTACTGTTCTGTTGCATGTTTACTCGCTGCCATATTTTATTCAGATTGCTATTACCACTCATATACATCCATACTACTTGTATTTCACTATCTCTTCGCCGAACTAGTGCACCTATACATCTGACAAGTGTATTAGGTGTGTTGGGGACACAAGAGACTTCTTGCTTTGTGGTTGCAGGGTTGCTTGAGAGGGATATCTTTGACCTCTTCCTCCCTGAGTTCGATAAACCTTGGGTAATCCACTTAAGGGAAACTTGCTGCTGTTCTACAAACCTCTGCTCTTGGAGGCCCAACACTGTCTACAAGAATAGAAGCACCCGTAGACATCAGTGCACCATTAAAATTTACATGTTCAGAGGTGACATAATCATTCTTAACACTTCTGGACATTGCACAAAGCTACTGAAAGTCAATGGAATAGAAAAATCCATCAAGCATATCAAAACAGGCAATGCGAAATAAAAGGCAGAATCTGTCAAAACAGAACAAGTTCGTAAAGACGAATTTTATTGAGGCACCGGACTTGCTCAGATGAAAATTCTCAAATTGAATGAAAGTTGCGTACATATCTGAGGATCACTCACGTAAATTGGCATAATTTTCTGAGTTACCTACAGAGAATTAGGCCCAGATTCGTGACAGCAAAGAAATCTGTTTCTGCGTAGTAATCCAAATCTAGTATGAACCTTACTATCAACGACTTTACTTGGCACAACAATGCACAAAACTAAGATAAGGAGAGGTTGCTACAGTAGTAACAACTTCCAAGAATCAAATATAAAATAAAAGTACTGTAGTAAAAACATGGGTTGTCTCCCATAAACGCTTTTTTTTAACGCCTTTCAGCTAGGCGCACAAAGTGTATATCAAGTGTTATCAAGAGACGAAGTATCAACATCATAATTTGTTCTAATAATAGAATCAAAAGGTAACTTCATTCTCTTTCTAGGGAAGTGTTCCATACCTTTCTTGAGAGGAAATTGATATTTAATATTACCTTCCTTCATATCAATGATAGCTCCAACAGTTCGAAGAAAAGATCTTCCCATATAATGGGACAAGATGCATTGCATTCAATATCCAAGACAACAAAATCAACGGGGACAAGGTTATTGTTAACGGTAATGCGAACATTATCAACTCTCCCCAAAGGTTTCTTTGTAGAATGATCAGCAAGATTAACATCCAAATAACAATTTTTCAATGGTGGCAAGTCAAGCATATTATAGATTTTCTTAGGCATAACGGAAATACTTGCACCAAGATCACATAAAGCATTACAATCAAAGTCATTGAACTTCATCTTAATGATGGGATCCCAACCATCCTCTAGCTTCCTAGGAATAGAAGCTTCACGTTCTAGTTTCTCTTCTCTAGCTTTTATGAGAGCATTTGTAATATGTTTTGTGAAAGCCAAGTTTATAGCACTAGCATTAGGACTCTTAGCAAGTTTTTGTAAGAAATTTATAACTTCAGAGATGTGGCAATCATCAAAATCCAAACCATTATAATCTAAAGAAATGGGATCATCATTCCCAATGTTGGAAAAAATTTCAGCAGTTTTATCACAGGTAGTTTCAGCAGTTTCCGGCAGTTTTGCAGGCTTTGCATTAGAAGTAGTAACATTGCCAACACCAATTATTTTACCATTGATAGTAGGAGGTGCAGAAACATGTGAATCATTAACATTACCAGTGGTGGTAATAGTCCAAACTTTAGCTACATTATTCTCTTTAGCAAGTTTTTCATTTTCTTCTCTTTCCCACCTAGCATGCAATTCGGCCATCAATCTTATATCCTCATTAATTCTAACTTGGATGGCATTTGCTGTAGTAACAATTTTATTTTCAATATCCTTATTAGGCATAACTTTCGATTTCAAAAGATCAACATCGGAGGCAAGACTATCAACCTTAGAAGCGAGAATATCAATTTTATTGAGTTTTTCCTCAACAGATTTGTTAAAAGCAGTTTGTGTACTAATAAATTCTTTAAGCATAGCTTCAAGTCCAGGGGGTGTGTTCCTATTATTGTTGCAAGAATTCCCATAAGAATTACCATAACCGTTACCATTATTATAAGGATATGGCCTATAGTTGTTACTAGAATTGTTCCGATAAGCATTATTGTTGAAATTATTATTTTTAATGAAGTTTACATCAACATGTTCTTCTTGGGCAACCAATGAAGCTAACGGAACATTATTAGGATCAACATTAGTCCTATCATTCACAAGCATATACATAATAGCATCAATCCTATCATTCAAGGAAGAGGTTTCTTCGACAGAATTTACCTTCTTACCTTGTGGAGCTCTTTCCGTGTGCCATTCAGAGTAATTAATCATCATATTATCAAGGAGCTTTGTTGCTTCACCAAGAGTGATGGACATAAAGGTACCTCCAGCAGCTGAATCCAATAGGTTCCGCGAAGAAAAGTTCGATCCCGCATAAAAGGTTTGGATGATCATCCAAGTAGTCACTCCATGGGTTGGGCAATTTTTAACCAAAGATTTCATTCTTTCCCAAGCTTGTGCAACATGCTCATTATCCAATTGTTTAAAATTCATTATGCTACTCCTCAAAGATATAATTTTAGCAGGGGGATAGTATCTACCAATAAAAGCATCCTTGCATTTAGTCCAAGAATCAATACTATTTCTAGGCAGAGATAGCAACCAATCTTTAGCTCTTCCTCTTAATGAGAAAGGAAACAATTTTAATTTTATAATGTCACCATCTACATCCTTATACTTTTGCATTTCACATAGTTCAACAAAATTATTAAGATGGGCAGCAGCATCATCGAACTAACACCAGAAAATTGCTCTCTCATAACAAGATTCAGAGAAAGCGAGTTTAATTTCAAAGAATTCTGCTCGTAGTAGCAGGTGGAGCAATAGGTGTGCATAAGAAATCATTATTATTTGTGGTTGTGAAGTCACACAACTTAGTATTTTCAGGAGTACCCATTTTAGCAGTAGTAAATAAAGCAAACTAGATAAAGTAAATGCAAGTAACTAATTTTTTTTTGTGTTTTTAATATGGAGAACAAGACAGTAAATAAAGTAAAGCTAGCAACTAATTTTTTTGTGTTTTGATATAATGCAGCAAACAAAGTAGTAAATAAAATAAAGCAAGACAAAAACAAAGTAAAGAGATTGGATTGTGGAGACTCCCCTTGCAGCGTGTCTTGATCTCCCAGCAACGGCGCCGTAAATTTAGCTTGATGACGCGTAAAGCACACGCCCGTTGGGAACCCCAAGTGGAAGGTGTGATGCGTACAACAACAAGTTTCCCTCGGTAAGAAACCAAGGTTTATCGAACCAAGTAGGAGTCAAGAAGCACGTCGAAGGTTGATGGCGGCGGGATGTAGTGCGGCGCAACACCAGGGATTCCGGCGCCAACGTGGAACCCGCACAACACAACCAAAGTACTTTGCCCCAACGTAACGGTGAGGTTGTCAATCTCACCGGCTTGCTGTAACAAAGGATTAGATATATAGTGTGGATGATGATTGTTTGCGAAAAACAGTAGAACAAGTATTGCAGCAGATTGTATTCGATGTAAAAGAATGGACCGGGGTCCACAGTTCACTAGAGGTGTCTCTCCCATAAGATAAATTGCATGTTGGGTGAACAAATTACAGTTGGGAAATTGACAAATAGAGAGGGCATGACCATGCACATACATGATATAATGAGTATAGTGAGATTTAATTGGGCATTACGACAAAGTACATAGACCGCTATCCAGCATGCATCTATGCCTAAAAAGTCCACCTTCAGGTTATCATCCGAACCCCTTCCAGTATTAAGTTGCAAACCACAGACAATTGCATTAAGTAGAGTGCGTAATATAATCAATAACTACATCCTCGGACATAGCATCAATGTTTTATCCCTAGTGGCAACAGCACATCCACAACCTTAGAACTTTCTATCACTGTCCCAGATTTAATGGAGGCATGAACCCACTATCGAGCATAAATACTCCCTCTTGGAGTTAAGAGTAAAAACTTGGCCAGAGCCTCTACTAATAACGGAGTGCATGCAAGATCATAAACAACACATAGGTAATAGATTGATAATCAACATAACATAGTATTCTCTATCCATCGGATCCCAACAAACACAACATATAGCATTACGGATAGATGATCTTGATCATGTTAGGCAGCTCACAAGATCCGACAATGAAGCACATGAGGAGAAGACGACCATCTAGCTACTGCTATGGACCCATAGTCCAGGGGTGAACTACTCACTCATCACTCCGGAGGCGACCATGGCGGTGAAGAGTCCTCCGGGAGATGATTCCCCTCTCCGGCAGGGTGCCGGAGGCGATCTCCTGAATCCCCCGAGATGGGATTGGCGGCGGCGGTGTCTCAGGAAGGTTTTCCGTATCGTGCTCTCGGTACTGGGGGTTTCGCGGCGGAGGCTTTAAGTAGGCGGAAGGGCAGGTCAAGAGGCGTCACGAGGGGCCCACACACCAGGGTCGCGCGGCCAGGTCCAAGGCCGCGCCGCCCTGTTGTGTCGCCACCTCGTGGCCCCACTTCGTCTATCCCTCGGTCTTCTGGAAGCTTCGTGCAAAAATAGGACCCTGGGCGTTGATTTCGTCCAATTCCGAGAATATTTCCTTACTAGGATTTCGAAACCAAAAATAGCAGAAAACAAAGAATCGGCTCTTCAACGATCTCGTTAATAGGTTAGTGCCGGAAAATGCATAAATATGACATAAAGTATGCATAAAACATGTAGATATCATCAATAATGTGGCACGGAACATAAGAAATTATCGATACGTCGGAGACATATCAGTGACCAACAAATATAAGTCATGATCCACCAACATAGAATCAATTTACATAAGTCATCATTCCCTGTCTTTGTCTTTGAATAGAACTTGTATAACCAATTAGTGCCACTTAGGAACAAACCCTAGCTTGTTAATATATTAGCACAATTGAGATCAACCTGAACAATCATAATTTAGTAGAACCATAAGATGAACTCTAGTACCAACCTTGTGTAATAATTCACAACACATGTTCCTATCCCACTAAACCCTACTTAAGGATCATAAACCACTTAGCTTGGATACCATTAGTGATTCCTTAGTGAAACAAATAGTAAACCCTAACCCATAGTATCACCTTGAACCATCCTTTGATATGATGTCTAGGAGAAACCATAGTAATAAACCTTCCAAGACTTGCTGCATATAGACCCATTCCAAGTTAAGAACTAACTAGTACCTATTAGTGAAACTAAATGAACCCAATAGTAAGCCCTAGAGCTACATAGCTCTTATGTATAGTAGTTCATATTCTTATTTAACCTGTTCTTCAAAAGTTATTCTTTTGAAGTACAAATGTCAATCAAACCATAGAAGTCCTAACCCTTCTTTGAAATACTCATTATTTCTTAAACAACATGTTCTTCAAAAGTTATTCTTTTGAAGTATAGTATAAGTAATCATCAACCATGTTCTGTAGAACTTAAAATTAACAACCGTTCTTTACATATTATTCCACCACTATTCTTTAGGTGTATGATTGTTATGATGTCTTATATCACTTAATTATGATGCTAATATAACCAAAACCTAATAAGAACCTTGTTTGAGAACCATCCTAAAAGTGCAACACACCCTAAAGAAATCTTTACAACTCATCAATCCTAAATCATCGAGGTTAGGTTACGCTCGGGACGATTGCATCTCATACTATGCATTATAGCATTATTGCCAGTTCTTTAAACGTTGTCCTTACTGGACGATGATGGTATTTCAGCATTTGGACTTCTCACGTATCGAAGCTTTTGCCTGCATAATCTTGCGATCAAGAAAGGCAAGTTCATCGCTTGCTCATGTCATTTGATTATTTGTATCAAACTATATGCAAAGTACTATACTTATCACTCATGCATTGAAAAGCAAAGTATTATTTTACAATTATGAATATGACTATGTGGTGGGCAATGGAACCATGGTATGTGTTGATATGGTGGAGGTTCCATTGCATGGGTACTACTCATCTAGGACTAAGTACCAATGCCGTCCAGTGATTCTAGCGACGTATATATCGCGTTGACCATAAGATCTATAATGGCTCGCGGGAAGTCAGCTGTATCTTTTCCCTTACGCACGCCAACGTGACTGGTAGAGCTGCGGGTGTTGGAGGCACCTGCCGTAGGTTGGGATAGCCTTTTAAATTCCCATCCATTAGTGATGTTAGCTCTACGGTCTATGATGGATTGTCCGGAGTACACCGTGAGTAAAGCCGTATTATCGAAGAAGTCTACTGGGGTGTACGGTCGGACAAAAGGGTGGGTTTGCAGTCGCGGAGAAGGCGGTGTGGGCTTGGATCTTACACCTGGCCTCACACCAAAGGAAGTGTGGACGGGAAAGAATTCGCCTGGTTGGCAACAAGGATAAGGTCTCTTATGGGAAAAGTAACGCACCTCTGCAGAGGATACTGAATTGTGACTGTCACTCCCTGTTCGGGAAGGGAGCTGCGAACGCGGCAGGAAAGGAACTCCATGAAGTTCTGGTCAACTTCGTGAAGACCGACGGGCATAGTTTTCAGAATAAAATAAACCTTTTGAAGAAATGTTTATGAAAACTTGCATTGGCCTATGACTTTCTGGTCTATGGCTGTAGCTAGTGCATGATACACCTATTTCCTAATATGAACTTGCTGAGTACGCTCGTACTCATTCCCTCCCATTTGAACCCCCTTATTAGATCAAGGCACCGAAGGAGAAACTACCGTGGAACTCGAAGACAAAGGAGTCAACTGCAACAAGATGAAGAATCTAATCAAAGAAGTCAATGGAGTCAACTTCTGCATCAGCTAGAGTGGAAACCTAGACTAGTAATAGAAGGGAACCTTTCCCTAATCCTAGCACCTAAGTAGCTAGATTTCTATAGCAAGCCAAGTAGCTCTTAAACTTGAGTTAGCAATAAGATAGACTACGAGTCGTTCTTCTGGAGCTTTATTTGAAGTTTTACCTCACTGTATAGTAGGAGGCTGTGTTGATCTTATGTAAACAGTTCGTGTGTACTTCTATAGACATACCTTGGACTCGCATATGTTTCTGTTGTACCACTCTGAGGGATGTAATATGAGTGGAACGGTGTTTCACTTGTGTTATGTCAACGACTTGTGTACTACACCATGCAGTGGTACGCTGGGTCATCACAATGCTTTCTTTATTTGTCAATTCCCCAACTGTAATTTGTTCACCCAACATCTGTTTATCTTATGGGAGAGACACCACTAGTGAACTGTGGACCCCGGTCCAATTCTTTACATCTGAAATACAATCTACTGCAATTGTTCTTTACTGTTCTTCGCAAACAATCATCATCTTCCACACTATACATCTAATCCTTTGTTTACAGCAAGCCGGTGAGATTGACAACCTCACTAATACGTTGGGGCAAAGTACTTTGATTGTGTTGTGCAGGTTCCACGTTCGCGCCGGAATCCATGGTTTTGCGCCGCACTACACTCCGCCGCCATCAACCTTCAACGTGCTTCTTGGCTCCTACTGGTTCGATAAACCTTGGTTTCTTTCTGAGGGAAAACTTGCTACTGTACGCATCACACCTTCCTCTTGGGGTTCCCAACGGACGTGTGTCAACTGCACGCATCAGTAGCACAGAGGAGATGGCACCAGAAAGTATTCCAGTGCGGAGTTAACTGTGGAGCAATAATGATGACAGAAGGACCGGGGTTCCCAGCTATCTACACTAGTGGTAACTCTCCAAATAACATGTGTTGGGTGAAAAAATTACAGTTGGGCAATTGATAATTGTGAGGGCATGACAATACATGCTGTGATAGATAAAGGTTACTATAGTATTTAATTGGGCATTGCAATATAATACATAGACCGTAATCCAACTACGTCTATGACTAATAATCCACCTTCAGGTTATCATTCGAACCCCTTTTAGTATTAAGTTGCAAGCAACAGACTATCACATTAAGCAATGTGTGTAAAGTAAACAACATAATCATCCTTAGACAAAACATTGTTGTTTTCTCCCTAGTAGCAACAACACATCTACAATCTTAGAAGTTATCGTCACTCTTCCGGAAAACTAGAGGCATGAACCCACTATCGAGCATAAATACTCCCTCTTGGAGATACAGGTAACTAATTGATCAAGGTAACTACAAGTACCGAAGAGCATGCAAGATCTTAAATAACAGTAGTATGATAATATGATGAACAATCTGATCACAATTCCACAATTTATCGGATCCCAACAAACACAACACCGATTACATCATATGGATCTCAATTATGTAAGGCAACTCATGAGATCATTGTATTGAAGTACATGGGAGAGAGAATACCAACTAGCAACAGCCGAGAACCCGTAGTCCAGGGGAACTAATCACAAACCATCATAGAGTCTAAGTGGAGACGGTGGAGTCGATGGAGATGGCTCCAGGGGTCAATCCCCGTCCCGGCAGGGTGTCGGAACATGAACTTCTGACCCCCGAAACTCATCTGGACGATGGCGGCGGCGATAGAACTTTTCATGGACAGAGGCTGGTATATTCAGGGTTTTCTCGTCGAAGGCTTTATATAGGCAGAAGATTTTGGTCGGTGGGGTGCCTGGTCGCCCCAAACCTACCCTAGGCGCGGGCCAGGTCCAGGCCACGCCTAGGGGTGGTTTGGGCGCCCTGCTGCGCCTCTTCGACCCCCTTCGGACTTCATCTTCGTTTCGGTAAAATATGGACTTCGGCTTTTGTTTTGTCCAATTACGATAATATTTCATGTACAACTTTTCCGAAATACAAAAACAGCAGAAAACATGGAACTGGAACGGTGACATCTTGTTAAAGGTTAGTGCCGGAAATCATGTAAAAGTGCAACGAAGTGTAAACAAAACATATATGAATTGGTGTAAAACAAGCATGGAGCATCAAAAATTATAGATACGTTTGCGACGTATCAGGTTTCTCTGATGTCTTGTACAACACACAAATGCGTCCCACTGGTCTCTTATCTTCTCAAAGGGTCAAGTTAACACCGGAGTCTTTTCTTTCTGCACAAAATTCTTGTCCAATATTTTCTTCCAGGTGTTGAACTGTGTTGCCATCTTCGAAAGAGCCACTTCTTGACTTTTCGCTCTATGATATTCAGCTCAGGATTCTCCTCATCCAGCTCGTCATTAGGATCCTCCTCATCTGGGGTCGGTAGGGTGAAATTTATCATGAACTTCCTAAACAGCGTATCTTTGGTTCTCCCGTCGACATAACTAACTCCTTCCGTCTTTGTCTTCTTCCATTCAGTAATGGTGATCGGATGTTGTCCCTAACAAGAACTCCGCATTGACTTAAAACTTTTTTTGCGCGCGACGCGGGAGCAATCTGTTCGCCATCTTCACCGATTTCTTCGATACTGTACCATTCATGATCTTCCAATCTTTTGGCTGCGCCTCTTTTACTTGCGGAAGATTTGGTCGACCGGGAGCTCTAAAAGAAGAAACATCGTTAATTTATGTATATACAGAAATCAAACAATCCATCTAGACAGTACATGATTAATTAATTAATATATATACACCTCGCCGGATTTTGTACATAAGGTTCCACCGGAGCCGTTGGCTTCCCCCTCATCGGAGCCGTCGTCTTCTCCATCACCAGAGCCATCTCTCTGGTCTTTCTCATGTCCCTCACTGGAGCCATCTCTTCAGTTATTCTCATCTCTCTCACCGGGTGGGTTCAGAAACATCGAGGTGACATCTTCATTATCTCCATCGCGGATAATGTCCTCAAGCATGTATTCCTTTTCTACGTCTTTGCCGTGTTCCATTGTTTCTGCAAAGACTGGCAAGTTATTGTAACTAGTTGAATGCGGTGCGTTGCTACGATCACTTAAAATAATTTCATCGCTGCACCTATAAACATAACTCACATGAGAATGGTGGTGGCGTGGTACATACTATACTAAGACACCCTTCGAATCAACATTTTAACGGCAACGCCAACCAACTAAGGAGGACATTATTGTCACTTTGGGTTACTCAAAATTCCACAACATTCTCTTTTTTTAAAAAAAATGAATATTATAGGGAAAGCTCCTACAATGATTTTAAATACTCCATCCGTTCCTAGATATAAGCCATATAGTTTCTAGCACGAAAATTAAAGAAAACACATTTGGAAAAAATTACACCATGTTTGGCTAGGTTTAACCCTAGGCAATTGACGTGAACTATTAGAGGACTTTGCATAAGATAAGGAACCTAATAAAATCCATAATTATGGAAAAACAACATCTTCTCTCGTTTGGTAGTAGAGATTTTTTCCATAATTATGGTAATTGAATTTAGAGAAAGGAAATACCATTACGGCTTATTTGAGAATCGATTTGACTGATTCTCTTGTATGCGGGGAGGAGGTGCAAACATGATCGAACAAAGCCGAGACATCGGATTAGATTGAAGGGTCCATATGCTCTGAATATCCTTCACCAAACATGTTGTACGATCTACGACTAACTCCAATATAATAGTAAAGATGCTATACACATAGGGAAGCATTAATTAATTAAGGATAATGCTTGAAATAGAGTTGGAGTTACATTAGCTCGGGTCTATTTTTTATTTAACCCTAATTCATCACAAGATTCCCATTCATGAACCTCTCAACATCGACCGGATGATGAGTCACGGGCGGTGGACAACCAAAGATAAGGAACCCTCACACTATCATAGCTTACGTGATATCCCTGAAGAAATGCCCAGGTGTTGGAATACATCCTGTCCAACACATACATGTAACGACGAGCGTACTCGTCCTCCTTTTTGATACGATGACGTACCAACTCCTCGGGGCCCGGCTCCCTCTGCACCGCTCATGGCTCACGCGACCGCCACCAAAGAAGACCTGGGTCGACGACGGGACCTGAATTCCTCACCAAGATGCGCGCCCCGGAAGGTAACACCTCCCACTGCCAGCCCGGCGGAGCCTATTCCCAGACATAGTCGGTCCTCCCGTGCAAAAGGTGGCCAGAGCCCAGTCCAAGTCAACGACGCGGGTTGGGCGGCATTGTAACTATGAAAACTGAATCATAAACTTAACTATTAAAAATTATAACTATACCTAAAAAAACTAAATAAAAACTATACCTATAACCTAAATTATACCTATATACCTAAATTACAATTATACCTATAACAACTAAAAATTATAACTATATACCTAAATTACAACAACAACTAAATGAAAATTACAACCACTAATAAAATTACAATGACAACTAATAAAATTACAACAAGTAATAAAAATTATAAAAATAAATAAATAGACTATACCTATATCTAAATTACAACAACAACTAATAAAAATTATAACTATAACTAAATAAAATTACAACTAAAAATTATAGCTATAACTAAATAAAATTGCAACAACTATAACTAAATAAAAAATAAAACAAAAAGAACTAAAAAAGATTAAGAAAAAATAAGAAATTTCCTCACCTTAGCTGGCTGGGGGAGGAGGAGGAGGCCGACGGCGCACGGGCGATGGCGTGCGGCGAGCAGCAGAAGCTGGCGGCGCGAGCCGGCAGGCGGCACAGGCGGAGGCGGCGCGGGCCGGCGGTGCGAGTGGAGATGGCGGCCGGCGAGTTGGGCAGCCTGATGGCGTCCGGGTTGCTCCTCGCGCGTCGTCGGTCCTTAGCAGTTTTCGGTTGTGATATGGGGAGTAAGAAGGGGCTGCGTCAATATAAAGGACATGCCTTTATCACCGTTGGTGGCTCCAACCGGTGCTAAAGACCAATTTCCACCGGTTGGTGGCTCCAACCGGTGCTAAAGACCAATTTCCACCGGTTGGTGGCTCCAACCGGTGCTAAAGCTCAGAGCTTTATCACCGGTTTGAGCCACCGACCGGTGCAAAAGGTGTATTTGATGGCGCGCCAAGGCCCACCCTTTATCACTGGTTTGAGCCAGACCGGTGCTAAAGCTATTTTAAATTTTTTTTTGCACTGCCTCTGTTTCCCACCTTATTAGATATTAAATTTATACCTAGAACTAATAAATAACTATAAATTATCCCTATTTCTAACAACTAAATAAAACAACACAACTAATAAAATTATAACTATAACTAGTAAATAACTATAAATTATAAATTATAACTAATAAAATACTATAAATTATAGCTATAACTAATAAGTTATAATTACAATAACTAATAAAATTATAACTATTACCAATAATAAAAACTGTACCTATAACTAATAAAATTTTAACTATAACTAATAAGTAACTATAAATTATAACTATAACTAATAAATTATAACTAGAACAACTATTAAAATTATAACTATAACTATAACGGGGTGTTTTGTGAAGCAACCACCAATTAAAGTTTCACATTGGTACCAACCCATTTAAAAAAAAAATACTAGACCACCTAAGATGAACAATTTTCCAACCGGTGTATCTGGAACCTTTCCCGGCCGGCCAGATTAAAACTACAGGTACACGATATAAATAATGCTCAAGATTTTTTGTAGAAATCATTTTTAGGTTGACAACATGCTATTTCATCAGAGATCCAGTGCAAGTTTAGCGAGGCTCATCCCCGGGCTCAGAATCTTCATGCCTATCATTTTGAATATAGTTTGAAACGGACATAACAAATTAAAAAACGATCCAAACAACGTGAAACCTTCACGTGGAGTCATAATATGTGTCAAGTTGCAGGGAAAATATTAAACTTGGGAAATTGAAAACATCACAAAAAATCCATCACAAAATGAGCTATCACGCTCGAGGTTTCATGGTATTTAGGCCAAACGACAAATGTTATGGTCAGAATCGCGGCATAGTTTTAGATAATATGCCCATATTGTGCACACATGTGCATCTTGGGATGTCTGACGATATTGCAGGAGGAAGTTTTCCTTTTTATCGAACGAAAAAGCCATTTTCCATTTTTCAGGTGCCGAAAACGGGGTGTTTTGTGAAGCAGCCACAAAACTTTCACATTGGTACCAAACCATTTAAAAAAAAATACTAGACCCCATAAGATGGACAATTTCACAACCGGTGTATCTGGAACCTTTCGGTCCATCCCTCATGAAAAAGACAAATTCCTGCCGAATCGGTAGGAGGCAAGCAAGATTTGAACTACAGGTACATGATATAATGCTCAAGATTTTTTGTAGAAATTATTTTTAGGTTCACAACATGATGTTTCTTCAGAGATCCAGTGCAAGTTTAGCGAGGCTCAGCCCGGGCTAAGAATCCTCATGCCAGTCATTTTGAATATTGTTTGAAACGGGCATAACAAATTCAAAAATGACCCAAAGAATGTGAAACCTTCGCGTGGTGTCATATTATCTGTCATAGTTGCAAAGAAAAATATTGAACTTAGAAAATTACAAACATCGCCAAAAATCCTTTACAAAATGAGCTATCACGTTCGAGGTTTCATGACATTTATGCCAAATGACCAATGTTATGGATAGAATCACGACATAGTTTGTGATAATGTGCCCATATTGTGCACACATGTGCATCTTGGGATATCTTACGATGTTGCAGGAGGAAGTTTTCCTTTTTATCGCACGAAAAAGCCATTTTCCATTTTCGAGGTGCCGAAAATGAGGTGTTTTGTGAAGCAACCAGAAAGTTAAAGTTTCACATTGGTACCAACCCATTTATCGAAAGTAATAGACCACCTAAGGTGTATAATTTCCCAACCGGTGTATCTGGACCGTTTCCTTCCACCCCTCATGATATGGGGAGGAAGAGGCGTGGTGCTTCCACTCCGGAAGCTTGTGGTCATGTCCTCTTTGCCTGGACGTCGTCTGATGATCGAGCGCTGGAGGCCAGGTCCGACCTATCTTTGAGGAAGAGGCTGCCCGGTAGACCCTCTTCATCCAGTCGTCCGCGGAAACATGCCTGCGGAAACGTAATGTTAGTTTAATTGCTTGTTGCATTCTATTTCTTTCACCAATGTTGATCAGATTCAGATTCCGACGCCATGTTTTCTCAATATTCAGAGGACGGGTCAAGACCTGCGCCGCACCAAGATTTGATGAGGAGATGGAAGTGACGGATACATGGCATATAGAGGAGATCTACAGAAGCTCAAGGAGGATAGATGCCACTAACTCGGAATTGCCGCCCGAGGTACTTAATTCTTTCTAAGGGCCTCTTTGATTTAAAGCAATTGGGAGCACATAGGAATAGGAATCCTTGCCTAGTTCCTTGTTTACAGTAGCAGCTCAGGAATGTTTCCTATTCCCTTCCGTTTCCTTCATATTTCCTTCAAATCAAAGGAGCCCTAAACATGGGCAATGGATTTCGGGGTGCCATCCTGTTTTCAAATTGAGAGACAATTTGCTGCAGATAATGAACGTCATCTAATCCCCCCATAAATGATTTATTTGTTTGGATCCAAGCACCTCCTCAATTTAGTTGACTTAGCCATGTCAGATTTGTTCTCGATACGCATTTTTCTAGACTCGTTAAACCGTGTAGTCTCCCACATTTCTGAAAAAATCCGCGTCTACAAATTTGGAACCTAGGGTACTTTTCGTGAAGAGAATAGTACCCATCTCAGGCTTATGGTGTTTCTCTGTTTTATTACAGTCCATCGCCAACACCTGCCGGCTTCAAGAGAATATTACCCATCTCAGGCACGACCTGGATGAAATTGTTGGGTGCGCTAATTTGTATAAGAAAGAGGTGAACGATCTTTGCGTGGAAATCAACATGCTGCGTTTGGAGATTAACAAGTTGTCCAAGCTTCAAGAGGAGAACATTGCGACGATGGAGAGAGATAAGACTTCCATCCATGACCTTCGCGAACAGAATGCCGACGTTGTTGGCAAGTGGAATCAGGCTGCGATTGATCTCGTGTCGGCACGCAGGGACCTCAATGAGGCCCTTGAAACCTTGCATGAGTCCAACACAGAAGTAAGATCCGCCTTGGGTCATATCAACGTGCTGCTAATGAGGATCGAGGACCTGCGTAGCCAGCTACCCGTAGAGGAGGATGTTCATGGTACTGTCGAGTAGATGAATTGTTGTTCGTATCAAGGCTTCGGTTAGCCACCCCTTTTCTGGCACCTAATGTTCCCTTCTTCGTACGTGATGGAAGGGTTCATTGTAGTTGTGATGTGTCTTTTCTCGATAGTTGTAGACGAATGTGTTGGCCAGTAGTTCCATAATTGAAATATTTATTATGCAAAATGTTTGTTATGTGCATTGTTGGAGTAAAGTTTGAAACACAGGATCTGCGGCATATATATAAAAGAACACCCAGTTCATTCGGATACCAAGTAATAGGTGATAGGCCTTTATCGGCCGTTGAACACAAAAGTACATTCACTTTCTTCGGACAACAATCCCAAACTGGCCCAACCAAAAGGTGGCCCATATTTCACCGTAGTTCATTTGGATCCAAGAATAAGGTGCCCGGAGGCTAGAGGGGCCTAAATCAGGCCATACTAATTTAGCAAAATAGGCCTTTGTTGTCTTCTATCCTGAAATTTGGAAACCAGATTCTTTTATAGGTTCAGCCCAGCAAGATGGGATAGTTATTTTGGCCCGGTCTGTTCAACACGTGTAAACTGACATATGGGATCCACCTTGGAGACACGACATGTGTTCCAGTTCTAACATGCGGGGCCACGTGTCCAGAATTGACACATCTCCATGTGGGCCCGATGGAAATGGCACCTAGGACCCATGTAGGCCCGACAAAGTTTGTAGGCCCAACAAGCTCTGACATGCGGTCCCACCTAGCTCTGACATACCGGGCCCACCAAGCTCTGACATACGGGCCCAGCGAGTCTACCATGCCGGGCCTACCAAAGCTTTGACATGCGGGGCCACGTCACATCTCATTGTGGGCTCGATGGGAATGGCACCTGGGATCCAGATAGGCCCGACGTATTATGTAGGACCAGCAGGCTCTGACTTGCGGGGCCATGCGTCTAGAATTGACGACAGGCAGACACTTGTGTTGGCACGTGCGCAAAAAAATTTGGCATGGCAACTGACAAGTGGAACCCATGTTGGTGGTACTGACAGTTCTGGTCCACTTCGCATGCTTAGAGGCTGTCGGAACTGGCGGCCCCATGTAGGTGGGTCGTGTCGGTACCTGACATGCGGGCCCGAGTGCTGCATGCCAGGTACATGTATGCCGACAGTGGTTGTCTCCCCTTACAAATATGGGTCCCAGTGCTGCAGGCCTTGGACTGTTGTGCGGGCAGATAGAAAAGTACGTGAACAAGAGCGTGCAGAGTGTGGGTCAGGTGTGTCCACCAGCCCGAAGCCCAGTTGTTGTGACGCCCCCTGCTGACTCCGTAGTTCGGGCCGCCCACCACCCGCGACGCTCATTTCTGCAAAATCGTTGACGTTTAGACCTCGCCCGTCACTAATTTTTCGGGCCGAGCGGCCCAAATAGCCATCCGTGACGTGAAAACGCCGTATCATCATAGAAAAAGACAATCGCTGACGGATTTCTCAATCGTTAGTATCATACCGTCATTGAAGACCCATATGTTACTAGTGGAAACGCTGACAATGATCACACTTCTTGACCAAGTTTCTCGCATCGGCCGCTGATGTTCGCTAATAGAACCCAGCTCTAAAAGCTTTAGCCACAAGTGCTCGCCTACTTGCATGATGGCCGCACATGCCTTCATGTATCTCTCGCAACAGGGAATTTCCATCGATGGCGATGCACAGTTGGAATATGCCAGATATACTTCTTTTGTAAAGTTCGACAGCTACTATTGTATACGCTTTGGAGCGACGCATGATGCGCCGAGCTTCCGCCGGGTCATCGGGTAGCTCCCGACGAAGTAAATGTGCCAAGAAAGGCTTAGTCCATATGGACTCGAGGAGCAGAACTTGCTGATCAGGTCCAGCAACAATATCTTCGGCAACGTCTTGGGGCGTAGCCCCCAAGTCAGTAGCCGACTGTTCGGGAGGTGTCGAAGTCTTGGCTTTGATAGATCGTTGATTGATTACTTCATAAAAAACTCCATCTCGAATTGCGGAGCATGTGGAGCCGATATTTGCCAAGGCGCCCGCTTCTTCATTGCTGGCTCTGCCGATATGTTTTAACTCGCAACCTTCGAACTTGGTTTTCATCGACTGATACATTTGGCGATAAGAAATCATGTTATCACTGATAACATCACACAAATTTATCGACTACTGGACAACAAGGTTTGAATCTCCATAAATATCCAAACGAGTAGCGCCACATGCTTTAGCCATATGCATACCATGCAATAACGCCTCATACTCTGCTTCATTATTTGTCGGCAGCGAAAAGTTCATCCTTAGCACGTATTTCATCTTGTCACCTTGTAGTGAGATTAATACTAGTCCTGCACCTATGTCCGTGTTTCGCTTTGAGCCATCAAAGTACATGGTCCATGAACCTGACATATCGGGTGCGGCCGGAGTTTGCGACTGAATCCAATCGACAAAGAAGTCTGGGAGGACCTAGGACTTGATAGATGTTCGATTGACGTAAGAAATACTGTGCGGCGCCAATTCTATGGCCCACTGAGATACTCGACCTGTGGCATCTGGATTGGTGAGTATGTTTTTTAGCGGAGCCTCGGTGACGATAATAATCGGATGCTCGGTGAAGTAATGTCGCAACTTTCATGTTGTCATCCACATGGCGTATGCCAGCTTCTGATACCGCTGCTTTGCTGGTGTGAGTACTTCACTGAGGTAATAGACAGGGCGCTGTCCACCGTGGACTTTCCCTGCTTCCACGCATTCGACTATGAGCACAGTGCTGACGACTCGACTCCCTGTCGTGAGGGGTAACGAGGACCGGGGAATTTGACAGAACTTTCTTAAGATCGTCGAAAGCGTCTTGTGCTTCTGCTGTCCACTCGAATTTTTCCGATTTCTTGATTAGTTGATAGAAGGGTAGCGCCTTTTCTCCCAATTTAGCGGTGAATGTGCTAAGGGTTGCCACTCTCCCTTCCAGCTACTGCACCTGCTGCAAATTCCTCGGCGGTTCCATATTGAGAACAACCTTGATCTTCTGGAGATTGGCTTCAATTCCTCTAGCGAAAATAAAGTACCCGAGTACTTGGCCTCCAGGTACGCCGCAAAAACATTTCTTCGCGTTTAACTTGATTTTGTAACGATCGAGGTTGTCGAAAGTTTCTCGCAGGTCATCGATTAGTGTAGCGGCATTTCTTGTCTTGATGATGATGTCGTCAGTATAGACCTCAATATTCCGGCCAATCTGTTCCCCGAGGCAGGCTTGCATACACTGTTGATAGGTTGCGCCCGCGTTTTTAACCCAACGTTGTAGCAATAAACACCATGCGGTGTAATAAACGCCGTTAACTCTTGACCATTTTCTTTGAGTTTGATTTGACTGTGTCCAGAATAAGCATCTAGAAAAGAGAGGCGGTCGCAGCCTGCCGTGGAATCGACTATTTTATCGATACGAGGCAACGGGAAATGATCCTTCAGTCAATGCTTGTTGAGACTCGTGAAGTCGATGCACATACGAAGAGCTGTTGTATGTTTCTTCAGCACCATCACTGGGTTGGCTACCCACTAGGCTTCTTTGAGTTCTCGAATAAACCCGGCTTTACAGAGCCGATTAACTTTTTCCCCGATGGCTTTTCTCTTTGGTTCCGAAAAGCGATGTAGTATCAGCTGTACAAGTTTGACTTTAGGGTCAATATTGAGGGCGTGCTCAGTGAGTTCCCTGGGAATACCTGGCATGTTGGATGGCTCCCATGAAAATATTTCCCAACGCTCACGGAGTAACTCAATGAGCGTGCCTTCCTATGCGACAGCAAGGTCAGCCGATGCATTGACTGTTTTCTTCGGATCAGAGGGATGCACGTGATGCTTCTTTGCTTCTTTGGCGGCGTCAAACCCATCAGACTTTGTGTTCCGATTATCGGCATGTGGCTGCTTATGGCTAGTGAGTACATCTAGTACATCTAGTGCATTGAGCTCTGCTTATGGCAATCTTCTGAAAGTCCTTATCGCAATTATCGGAACGAGAAAAACTTTCATGAACATTTATCGTTGTCCCGTTATTGCCTGAAATCTTGAGTTTTAAGTACACATAAAGAGGAACTGCCATGAATTTGGCAAATTCTGGCCGGCCGAGAATACCATGGTACTGTGATTCCCAATCTACTACCTCAAACTCGAGTCTTTCCTTCCTGAAATTGTCGGATGTGCCAAAAATGACATCCAGCAAAATCTTGCCGAGAGGATATGCGGGTAGGGTCGGGATAATGCCGTGAAAACCTGTGTCGGATTCTTTTAACATATCGACTGTCATACCCATTGCGTTCATTGTGCTTGCAAACAAGAGGTTTAGGCCACTGCCTCCATCCATGAACACCTTGCTCATGTTGAATTCACCAATCTGTGTTTCGAGTACTAGGGCGACGTGACCAGGCCTTGGTACAGCTGCCAGATGATCTGCCCTGCTAAACAAGATACTTTGATCTGACCTGTCGATATATTCGGGTAAACTTGCCATGGCCACCTCTGCAAGATTTATCTCCCGTGTAAACTTCTTGGATTCTCTTTTGGAGATGCTAGCTTTATGGATCATATTCACATGTCCTCGTGATACGGGGAAGACTTTTGCTGGCGCGTATGAGGGTTCTTGTGGTTTGGGTGATCGGGTAGAGGCAGTTATACCCCGTTTCATCGGGTGCGCCGATGCTTTGGAGTTGGACCTCCATTCTTCGCATAACTTCTGAATAGCGAGGAACTGTCGACAATCCTTGAGTAGATGCGATGCCTTCTCGATGTTGTCTTTTGGGTCGATGTAAACGTGCAATTAATATGGGGCGACTAATTGTTCTGCGGCTGGTAGGTGAGGCGTCCGAGGGAGGCGAATTTGTCGGCTGCGACTTCTGGATGATCTCTCATCATAATGCCCTTCATCCTGATCGCTGTATTGACAGGTACGGCTGGCAGCACGGTCAATTGCCTCATAGTGGAGATCCCTTCTCCTCTTCTGGCGCTCCTGCATGCTTCCGATGCTATTCATAAACCTTTGACTGCTTTCGTTGTTGTTGCTGAGAAAACGTACGTAGTAGGTCTGTTGTGGTTGGTGATGAAACGGTAACCATTGATGGAGTTGCATCCTTTTCCATGCCAGGCGCGATCGAGCCTAGGAGTCAAAGAAAACCTCCAGGGTCGATGATGAAGTGGACGCAGCCGAATGTCATATCCATGCCGCCGCGCAGCCCCAAATGGGCCGAGCGTGACTCATCGATGTGCGCAGTGAATTAGACGGATGCGCAGCGAATCGAATTCCTTGAGCTTGGTGATGACGGAGCCGATGGTATCGGCGATGTAGCCGACATGACCGGAGCAGTCGACGAAGTGCCTTGTACCAGCAGGTTTCCCACAGACGGCGCCAATTGACGAGGGTGCTCCTCGGTAATGCCCACCATGAGGGGCTTAGGGTTGATGGAATCCTGCAGGCTAGAACGAGACATCAGATACCAAACAAACAGAGAGAGAGAGAGAGATTTACCCAGGTTCGGGGCCCTCGATGAGGTAAAACCCTTACTTTCTGCTTGTCTGATCTTGATTATCGAATATATCGGGTTACAATGGGGAAGCCGATTGGCTGCTATGGTCAATTCGCCGAGAGACAAGGATTTTAGGGTTTGAGCTCCGAATCGCAGTGGTTCTACGTACTGTTGTTGTGCTGTTCGGCATGCCCTGTATATAGCAGGCGAAGTCTCGAGAGTCCTGTCCGAACTCGACTAGGTTACAATGAAATCTATTATAGTCTTTCCTTTAACGATGTCTTCTTGCCTTTTTCGTCAAGATTCCGTCCTCTGGTAGGTCTCCTTTGTTGGAACCGACGTATGGACCCACCTTGGTCGTTGGGCAATCTTCATGGTCCCCTAGTTGGGCCAAAGGAGGTAGACTAATGTTGGGTACCCAAATGGTAATGCCCACATCAGTGCTATTAGCGGAGAAATAACGCGCTATTTTAAACCTTGGTGAATTGTAGCACTAAAATATTGATTTTTCACAGGTAATATGCATTTCAGCTAGCCAGCTGGAAACTATACAAAATCCAAATTAATTAGCTACTATTCAGCACCTCAAAATATATTGTTGTCAATGCTTATATAAATAGTCCATAATTTAAATACTGTTGAGAAGCATATATTAGAGCATCCCCACTCGTCTCCCCGACGAGGCCCCCAGGACCGCGTTTTGTCATCCGGACGGCGAAATTCGGCCCAGTCGCGCCCCCGGTTCCTCGTTTTCGTCCGGATTAGGCTTTTCATCCGTCCGGAGAGCCCACACCTTCCCCGCCCCCCGGGGAGCGCTCGGGGAGTCCGGACGAAACGAAAGCGCGGGAAACGCCGAGGAAACTTCCCGCGCGTCTGGTGGCCCCAACTTGTCGGCGAGAGACACCGATCGTCGTCCTCATCGCATCGTCTTCCGCGCGCTGTAAAAGCCTGCCGCCGGTCAGTATTCGTCGGCCGCGTAGCTTCCAAGCGGCGAGTTAATGCCGTCGCCTCGGTATCACGCACGCCTACCTCTATTTATCGCTGAACTACCGCGTCTGCCCCACATTCACCTCGCTCGCCTTCCCCCCAAATCTTCCCCGATCTCGAACGAACCAGCAATGGCGAATGACGGTGCGGCCAACAACGGCTTCGGCCGCCGCTCTCTCCACCAATGGGAGGGACGGCTCCTCCACATGGTGGGCTACCCGGCGCCGCCGGACTTCCGCGCGCTGGGAGGATGGAGACTAAGCACGGGCGGCATGCCGATCCCGCCGCCACCAATGGGTCGGGCCGCCATGGACGCCGAGATCGAAGCAGTGCTCGCCACATTCACCGATGAGCAGCGGGCGGAGCCGCGCTTCTTCCCCGACGCGTACGATTCGTGGAGCGATTTCTTCCGGCCCAGGTACGAGCGCGAACTCGCCGCGTATGACGGCCCTCCTCCTCCTCTGGCAAGGAACAACGCTGCCGGCCGCCGCCGGTGGTGGAGCGCAACCTCTCGAATGTGCTCGCGCACATCGAGGGCGGGAATTCCCCCGTCCTGCAAATGCCGCCGCCGGAGGCGGCTACTGTGTCGCGCCAGCGCGGTAGCTCCTGGCTGCCGAGGAGGATGGCGCCGTCCTCCTCCTCGTCTGGGTCAAGGTCGGCGTCCAGGTCCGGCGGGTCGACGTCGGTCTTCGTTAAGAAGGAGCCGGCGTCTCCGTCGACACCGGCGCGCGTCAAGATGGAGCCGGCGTCTCCACCGCCGACCAGAGGGCGCAGCAGCGGCGCCTTCGTCATCCGCGACCAACCCTCCTCTCCGCGGCGCGGGCGGAAGAGGAAGTCGGTGAAGAAGGAGGCCGCCGCGGCCGCCGCCAACCAGCTCGCCGGAGGACACCGCGGTGGCGGAGGCGATCGCCAGGTCGCTGAAGGACCTGGTGCCCGCCGACAACAGCCTCCCCATCAACGAATCACTGGAGTGGTCCAGGCGCGACTGGTAGCGCCAGGAGGCGGAGCAGCAGCGACGGCTGCTGGATCTGGCCGCCGCGCGTCAACTCGCCGCCCTCGCCGCCGCACCATCCGCCGGTAGGAACGTCACGCCTAGGGAGGTGATCAAGCTCGAGGAGAGCAGCGACGACGACATCTACCGGCCGTCGCCGCCACGCGCCGGCGACGCTGGCCAGGGTACGAGCCGCTGGTACGAGGCGCCGCCGCCCGAGGACGACGCCGGCTCGAGCGACGACGATGACGGCGGCGACTACACGGCCTTCTACCACCATTTCGGCATGTAGGAGGCCGCTTTTTAGTTTAAGTTTTAGTTTGCCAATCGCCGAATTCAAATATATGTACGAATTTGGCCTATTTATGTACGAACTTGCCTCTATATGTTAAATATCATTAAATTTCGCTTATGTTTGAACGAGCTTCACCCAATTTTGTCTGAATTCGCCGTATTACGTCAAAATACTTACATTCATCCTGGGCTCGCGGCTGGGAAAATGGCCCCCCCAGACTAAATTTTAGTCCAATCCAAACGAAAATATCGCCGGATTTGGGGCGTGAGCAGCCCCAACGGCTGGAGATGCTCTTATGGGTGTGCTACTTACAATTTACATAAAGTCATGACTGATAGCTGAGTAATATAAACTGTGTAGTGCATATATATGGTATCTGAATTAGTACTTATGTTTATCAATACTTGTACGTGCGGCACAATACAAATTTAGAGCAGTGGTCAAGGGAGAAACCGACTGCAGAAAGTTCCATGGAATATTAAGGAGTTCCTTTCCTATTAATCGCAATGTTATAGCACCGGAAAAACAGGCCATAACATTAAACAAGACAGCAGTGAAAAACAAGAACTTGGGGGAAAACAATCTAGTTTACATCCGGCCACGTACACGCATCGTGACATCGAGAAAAAATGAATCAGTGGTATAGAGAGGAGCGAGAGGAGAGGGAAGGAGCAGACATAGACTGGAAATAATCCTGCAGCTTGCAGGTTCATCCTCCAAGCAGGCGAGATCGACATGAATCAGACCGACTTACGAACAGAGGAGGCGATGAGCGTCCCTCTCTAGCGCCGCCGCACTCCGTGGCAAGCTCCGCTGACATTTTCTTTCCAAGCTCCAGCTCATTGTCGTGTGCTGCCATGCCGTGGGAGAGGGAGGTCGAGATCTGGGTAAGGCGGTGGACGATGTGTGGTGGGCTGGTATGCGGTACTGTCGTGCCCCTGTGGACTGTGGTGCGCTGCTTGTCCAGATTAGTGGCACGAACGCAATCTTTCCTGCATGCCCCGCGAAAGGGACCTGCCAATCAACCGCTGGAAGCTTAGAGCTCTTTAGGGATTAGCTTGTCTTTTCATTTCTTTCTCCCTTTATCTCTTGATTGCCTTACTTTAGTAAGCTTGTCATCTTTTGGCCTCATTGTTTTGTTCTACCTTGTTTTGATTCCTATTCAATTTATGATGACTTTCCACTATTCAGCATCTTGAAAGTTTCTTCAGGCAACAAACATATTTGAGATACGACACACTTTCCCATACATGTCAGGATCCCTCTAGGTTAAACAACAAGGTGGACATAATAAGAGCAAATAAAGAGATCATCCCAAGATCATTTCAACGAAATGGCTAGGTCCAAACTTTTTTATCATTCGCCTCACCACCATTTTTTCATCGTCACTCCACGAACATGTTTCCTTCCCGACCATCTGCCAAACCCAGAGTCCATTGTACTGAACATGGCCATCCTTGAGCAGAACAATGCGTTGCAACGATGTGCACACGCTTACAACATACTTCAAAAGCCATATGTGGCGCTCCATGAATCCAATCATTACCAGCTCCTTGAGGTGATGTTGTCTAAATTTATTGTGTTCTTTCGTCCATTCTATCCAGTCCCAGTATTCTGGCTCAGTTTCCGAGCGAGGCACGTGGATGTGCAGAACCTCGAGTGAAGGTGCGAGCATCAGGAGGCCTCGGGGCCATAAGATGTCCCAGTTCGAAGGTAGGTCAGCGACCACGAGCCTTTTTAGATTCGGCAATTGCCTCTTGGAATTACTGGGCCAAATCCATCTTCTCAGCCCGGTGAATCGGATGACTAGGTTCGTCATGGTGGGAGATCCACGGAGGAAACTGTCGAAGTTATCTCTCAACTTAGTTGTGACTAAAGCATCTTGCTCTGTGCAGAATGTGAGGTTAGTGTCAATGAGGCATGGAACGGAGCCAAATACAATCCTTCCAGTGTCGATTAGGGAGAATGCCAGGCAAACAAGCATTGGGAGGTCGCGCAGCTCGATGACCAAGAACGAGCACTCTTCCACAACGAGCTCCCTGATATGAGAAGAGGGCGCGTCCACTACCAAAGTGTTATGCGCACAGCAGCAGGAGGTGAGGTGAAGAACCTGCAGCTGAGTGCAGTCTTGGAACACCCTCTCGTAGACATCGACGGGCGTGGAAGCGGGCATGTCACGCAGGACGAGCCTGGTAAGCTGAGTGCCGTAGCTATGCAACTCCGGGAGTGTGCAGTACATGCCCAGCGTCAGGCTGCGAAGGCGCGACCGGCTGAGGCAGTCGTGAGGCAAGCTGTAGGCCGGCGTCTGATCATCCTCACCTGACGCTGGCCTGACGACGACCTCTAGATCTTCCACTCCCCATGCGCCGACGGCGGCGTTGATCATGCGATCTGCACAGATGCCGTCATCATCGTGTGTCTGAAAAAACTCTAGACGGAGGGTCTTCACACGCCGGTCGTCACCACCAGCCGCTTCCAGGAAGCTCGTTACTCCATTGGCGAACGTCGTCATCGTGTCGATCTCGCAGCGCGCCATCAGACCGTCGAGTATCCTGGCCAAAGTTGTGTCACGAGGCAGGTTGCGCTGGCGGAGGGCGACGGTCCGGTCGTACTCCGGTGGGAGTACGTCGCTCACCCGGAAGTCCAGCTCCGGCAGCTCACGCGGGATGCGCGCCCAGCGCCTGGCGAGGACAGCCGTCGAGAGCGCCGTGCGGGTGTCCAGCCTGCTTACTATGAGTAGGATCAGATCGTCAGGGAGCGCGCTGAGGCGGTCCTCGCCGCCAGCCGTGCGCCGCCGCACTCGACGCAACGTCGGCATGGTTCTCAATGGTATGCTCGCGATTAGGTTTACGGGATTAAGGGGCATGTGTTGGGGCTATATCAGGGCCCGGCTAAGGCAGTTCGATTCGGACTGGAATTAAGGCTGGCAATCGGATCCGGGAGGCTATTGCTGTTCCCACCGTATGTTTTTTCTGCATCTGATCGTCGTATAAAGCCAGATGTCGTTTTCTTCACGTATTGTCATGCCGTCATGGTATCATGATCTCTAAGCAATCACACCTTTGTATATTTTGCATACCATGCATGGTCAATATATATTCATCAAGGTTAAAATAGGTCTTAGGGTCAGAGAGTGACAAAAATTTGAAAACAACATTAAAAATATTGAAAAATATATATGCATGGTCAATATATATTCATCGAGCTACATGGAACCCGTTTTTTTCTTCAAAATTTGAAAGCAACATTAAAAATATTGAAAAATAATCATGCACAAAGATAGTGATGTACTCTACCAACATATAAAATCTCGACCCGAAACACCTTATAATTCGGGATTAACAAAAATGATGAAAATCAGACAGAATTTTGAAGTTTGAAGTTTTGCATTGGTTGCTACTTTTGATGTCAGATTTTTTCCATTTTTCTGCAACCCAAAATAAGGGTTATTTTTTGAGTTGGTTCTTTTTTTTTCTTTGGTAGAGCACATTATGTTTTTACATCCAAACAATTCGCTTGCCATTTTCGAATTATTCAAAAAAGGGCTCCATGTCTATTGATGCAAGTGGGCCAATATTAAGGTACCCTCTACATCTTTTCTTTCAATAAAATGAAATATTTTTTGATGACATCATTAGTTTGTAAAAAATCATTTTATTTTTTTGCGCCAAAGAGGATAGGCGGTATCCTAGGACTTACCTAAGTGTTGGCTACGGATGAAAATAGAACGGATTATTTCCGACCGACTTACCGATCGGAGGTTTACGGAAGACGAAAATGGAAGCGGTCTAGGCCCACCTTGGAAACAGACGCTATCATGGTAACCAAATAACAAGTATTAGAGCTTGACAGAGAACTCAGGGTGGACCAAAATTAATTTTTAGGAAGACCAATGGGATTGGATGGAACTAATTGTGTTTTAGTGCTGAATAATCCAGAGCTGGGCTGGCCATGGCACAAATTTATTTCAACTAAGCTCCGCAACTGATAACAAGCAACCTCTGGAAGCGAGAAATAACCTCCCAAATCTCGTTTTGCAAGGAAGAACTTGAAACTATGACATACATACCCTCCAAAATTAGAATCGTACACTCATGTTGACTATTTTCATTATAAAAAGAGTGGTTCGGATACAACCCCATGCGAGGCACTCTCTATACGGAGAACTAACCAGGCATCACTCAAGAAAAATGCTTTGAAATTCTATGGAAACAAACATTTCATCATCACAAGTGGCAAGCTAGCAATAATTTAAGAGTATACATGAGTGATCATGAAACTTATTCGTATAAATCACTTTGGTCATTGTATTCAGAAAAGTGCAATTTATTGTCACTAAAGACGCAACACAATGTCGCATACCATCATTGCATACGATGCAGATACGATGGGTTGTATGGGCTGACATGGCTGTGTGGGTCTCTTTTGTCAGTGACATACCCTTTCCAACTGGCTACCGTTTTTATAAAAAAAGTATCCAAAGTTTATTTGTTCAAGTTATTGTTCCTGCTTCCTCTGCTTCTTTCTATTTTGTCCTTGCCCATTTGGTGAGAGGAAGCGGCGCGTGCATGTCTGGACGTCGCTTGGGCTTGCTGGCGTCATAGTAATATCTAGGGCAGTCCTCCACCGCACTGCTTGCAGGACCCCGCCAGGCACTATTCCTTAGGGTGTGTTTGGTAGCCCGGTTGGCTTATCTCACCTCATACAAGCTGAGTCCACCTAGGTTGACCACACACCTAGCATCACTTGGGTCTCTATCCAAGCTGAAAGATATGAACCTTTCTCTCCTTTGGTGGGAGTTCCGTTGGGGAGGCAATCAGGGAAGCAATGGCGAACTCGAGTGTAGGACTGGCTACACCATGACAGCACCGATGGCAAGAAGCGGGTGCTGAGCTAGGACGCGCGGCTCGAGGTGGCCGCAGGTCTGGTGCAGGGCGTGGAGTACATCCACCACGACTTTTTTCGAAATGGGAATATATCCCGGCTTCTGCATCGTGATGATGCACACGGCCATTTATTAAAAAACAAGTAATCAAGTCTTACAACTCACGCAGCATGGAGGATTGATACAAAAATCATCCTTCGAAAAAATAACATACTAAGATGACATTCAACATATCCTTCTAGTATGTCGCCAACCAGCCTGGCACAAGATATCCTGAGCGACCATCAGGAGACGTGTGCATCCAGTAACCATAGCATCCCGCTGTCCTTCCGGCGAAAGCAGAGCCCAAAGCTGAACCCAATGGGAAACCATATGGATAACCTGCAAGAAATGAAAAGAGGTTTTTTTATTAAAAATTATATCGTTTCTGGTCCTCCAGATAGACCAACATAAAGCAGAAACCCCAATACGGATATATGCTTTGGATTGTCTATCCACCACGACTACGTGCGAGGGTCGTGCACCGGGATTATTACTACGACACCAATGAGCTGGCCAGCATGCTTGAGTACGCCGCGCTCTGAGTAAACTAGGCCCCCGATCGGCGGCCGTGCATGTGCGCCGTCGAGCGCATCCTGTGTAGTGAGGCGCGTCGACAGCGAGGCGGCGGCAGATGGCGGCGTTCAGACAGATCAGTGGTGCAAATGTGGAAGACATTGTGGCTGTTGGCATTTTTGTGAAAACCCGCCCCCTTGTTCTAGCAGGTCATTAGCTCACGTCTTGACTGGTCTAAACGTAGAGAAGATGGCACAAATAAATAGACTTTATATTATTTCTATAAAACTGGCAGCCACTGACAAAGGGATCCACACACAGCCAGGTCAACCCATACGTATCTGCAGCGTAGGGTGATGGTATGTGACACTTCGCTGCGACTTTAATGACTGTAAATTCCACTTTTCTGAATACAATGAACAAAGTGATATATACAGACAAGTTTTATGACCTCCTATATATTTTACTCATAATTGAATGATACATGCTTAGGTCTAGTTCGAAACTGCATTGTCATGATTCAGCTCGAAACACGGTCTAGCAAACAACAACAACCATTTCGAATTGCTTGCAGATGCTTTGCTAAAAGCTAAATAGTTTTAAATTGGCTGAACCAAATTTTGTGAACTTTATATATTTGGAAAGCTTGGAAAAAGATCTAAACAACCCCACTGGTCTCACCCTCAGATTCAGTGTAGAATTCAAATAGTAAAAATAACAAGGCAGGGCCTTTTCAAACTTTATTTAAAATTCAACCATAATTGATTTTGAGTTGATTCCAACTCTCATAAATCACAATTGACATACTCTAGATGTTTCTGCAAAAATATAGCATAGTTGTTTGTATGATCATGGACTAGAGCAAAATTATTTTCCCCAAAGAATTAAATAGCAAACCAAAGAAATAATTGTAATGAGAGGAAATTATTTTTCTTTAAAAGAAAACAAAGTCAAATCACCATGCTATGAATGATGTGATGCTAGAATAAGCTTGTGTGAACCTTTGTTGTGTTTAGTCTAGCATGTAAGTTTTGTGTGGTGATTGTATACCTCGTATTCGTGTATAGACGCTAGTACCGAGGAGTACCAGGAGGAGGAGGTCTACTCTCAGGAGGAGGAAGAGAACTGTCGAGGGTGCTTCTCGGCAACTCCCTCCGATAGGGGCTTAGGGTTGGTGGAATCCCGCAAGATGACACGAGACATCGGTTCACAGACAAGCGGGAAGAGCGATTTACCCAGGTTCGGGGCCCTCGATGAGGTAAAACCCTTACGTCCTGCCTGTCTGTTCTTGATTATGATGATAATGGGTTACAATGGGGTGCCGAATAGTTTGGCTGAGATCTCGTCGAGTTTGGCTAAGCGCTAGGGTAACCTAGCTTTAAGCTTCTGTTGGCTAAGATCGCTAAGTGACATGGGCTTACCCTTCGGGTACCCATTATTAGTATACCTGGCTCGGCCCAATATGGAGAAGACCAAATATGGAGAAGGCCCAACAAGGCAACCCGAAGAAGTAGTCAACTAGGACTCTTGTAAAACCCTAGGCTGGTTGCATATATAAAGCTAGCCAGGGCACCCGAGATAGAGAGGACAACAGATAGAGAGGAGATAGACAACATAGCACCGCCTACGGCGACATCCTGTAAATATACTTGTGTTCATATAGTGGATTGCTAGCAGCACGTAGGGATCCTCCACCGAGGGGACCCGAAGCTGGGTACGTCGTGTGCCTAATCTCGACCCCGGAATCTCCATCGTCGCTTTCCCGAAAACCCTAGTCTACAATACGTAGGCATTGCCGAGGTATTCCCTCGTCAATTGGCGCCGTCTATGGGAATCGCGGCGACTGGATTTCGTCATCCGGGCGAGATCCTCCATCATCCTCAAAGTTGAAGCCTTCAATTTGCCGAGTCGAAATTAACATCAATCAGCATCTGGTCAATCTAATGACGGGCGGCGGCGCACATGAATAAGCTTTCGTCCAGGCCAGCCAGCAAGTCCGCGCGTGACTTACCTGCCGCGAGCGTGTACGGATCATCTGCAGCAATCGGTACGTACAAAACTTCTATTACTACCCTTATGATGCGTAAGGACCAGACTAGATTGGTGGGCAATTACTTCAACGATGAGCAGAATAATAGCTACACGTTTCCTATTCCTTTGAAAGAAGGCAACTGCTTTACGTTCCGTTCCTTGATCTATGTGCTAATTCTAGATAAATTTTTTTTTTTCTTCTTCCCATGCGATACACCATGATGCTGGCCGGAAAATCGGAGACGCTCGATGACACGAAACTGGTTATCAAGGACCCGCCAGCATGCACTCGCTGATCGCATCGGATTGTAACGTCGGCGTGTTCGGCTATGGTCGAGCGGAGGTTGGCCAGCGTTTCCGTTTAACAGCATCATCCTGGCAAGAGGGACAGGCAAACGGTTCAGAGACCCGATGATTTCTAGTTCGGCTGCAGCTGCACCTATTAGAAACAGATGTGGGCTCATCGAGGATTAATCTCTACAACATATTCCGTATCAGGTGCTATATTTCTAATTAATTACTATCGCAAAATTTATTTGGTCAAATATTTTTTGCGGCTCGTACTGCTATTCGTGCGCAGATTTCCGCGCTTAATTGGAACTCCGGATCGGAATAAGCTCCGATTACTTCGCCACGTGCATGCTCGGGGGCTCGTCCACCGCGAACTCGACGATTCTCTCTTCCATGCCGATTACTTCCACCTTGTCGGATATTTTCGGCTAAACGCCGCACGGCTCCGCTACATCGGCTGCGTCCATTACATTGACTCCGTATGCTGGGTGACCTACTTCCACGTCGACTCCGTCGCACCCGATAAAAAAGCTAAGTGTTACTTTTCCAAGCGTCAATTATTTATTTACTTTCGCCATACCCGAATATTCGGGGGCTGCAACATTGCATCATTACACCAAATTCACCCAACACTGGGGTTGCCATTACTTCGTTACCGCAAATATACTCGGTTACTTGGTGAATTTATTTTCTTCGGCTCTGGATATATCTTTTCTGGTTTAGTGGAATTATTTTCTCCGGTTCAGTGGAATTATTCTCTTCGGCAGTGGATTTATTTTCTTCGGCTTAGTGAAATTATCTTGTTCGGCTCAGTGGATTCATCTTCTTCGGCTTACTGGATTTTGCCTTCGTCGGATTCATCTTATAAGGTTATCATTGGTTTCCTCTAATATAATATTACCCGACGCGTTTCCGGGTCAATGGATTCATCTTTTATGGTTATTAATGGATTCTTCGGCTCAATGGATTCATCCCCTATGATATCAATGGATTCATCTTTCATGGTTATTAATGGATTTTTCGGGTCAATGGATTCATCCTCTATGATATAAACGGAATCATCTTTTATGGTTATTAATGGATTCTTCGAGTCAATGGATTCATCCTCTATGATATCGGCGGATTCATCTTCATTATATGATTCATATTTGATGGTGTAATCTTTAATATGGATTCATCTCAAGAACTTCATCTCGGACTTCATCTTCAATATTTCATCCTTAATGATCTTCTTTTGGCGACACGGATAATACTCGGGGGCTCGACAACGATTTCGCCCCGAGTAACAACTGTGACATGGCGTCTCAGCAACAATCATGACATCACCCCAGTAACGCTCGGGGGCTCGGTTATTTCTTCATCAACAATTTTGCGGCATCCTTTTTTGCTATTTGGTGGTTTCTACTTTGGCTAGATTTCTTATCTACACTCGAAGACTTCATCACGCATCGACTTCGTCGTGTCCAATAAGCTAAGTATTCTTTTATTTTGCACAAAGTTGATTATCATTTACTTTCGCCGCACCCGACGCTCGGGGCTGCGCGGCATATATTCGCTTTACATATCATCGAATCCGAGCATCTAACACCGCATGCGAAAAAGAGAGTCAAGGAAAAGATAGAAAAAGTTTGTTTATTTGTGCGGGAGAAAGCAGATTTCAAAGTATATAAGAGAGAACCCGACGAAATTGTCTACAGGGAGAACTCGAAGAAAGGACAGGACCCGACGAAATTTTCCTGAAGGAGGAACCCGAAAAATTATCTTCAAAGAGGTCCCGAAAAATTATCTTCAAAGAGGTCCCGAAAAATTATCCTCAAGGTGGTGCCGAAAAATTATACTCAAGGAGGTGCCGAAGAATTATCCTCAAGGAGGTGCCGAAGAATTATCCTCAAGGAGGTGCCGAAAAATTATACTCAAGGAGGTGCCGAAGAATTATACTCAAGGAGGTGCCGAAGAATTATACTCAAGGAGGTGCCTGAAGAATTATCCTCAAGGAGGTGCCGAAGAATTATACTCAAGGAGGTGCCGAAGAAATTGTCCTCAAAGAGGACCCGAAGAATTGTCCTCAAGGAGGACCCGAAGAAATTTTCCTGAGGGAGGAACTCGACGAAATTATCATCAAGGAGAAACCAAAAAAAAAAAAAAAAAAAAAAAAAGAGGAGTGGAAAAAAAAAAGAGGATGGACAAATCTTCGGGTCCATTGACTCGTTATTTGTTCTGAGCAAGAGCATCGGTGATGTGCTTGACGACAATATAGAAGCACCAATATATTCGAGCTGTCTCATCAAGCCCGAGAGAAAAATATAGAAGAACCCGCAAAATGGGTCATTGCATCAGCCGAACAAGGCACTCGACAATATATTCTCGGAACGCCAAAGTTGCGATCAATTTCTGAATGCCGCAAATTTGCGAAGGTAAGACCCCGGATCCGTTCTGCTGGGCGTGGCATCGCCGAAGACTGCGCTACTGCTACTTTTATCCGTATCAACGGATACGAAGAAAAATCCTAACGGACGCGTTAGGTACCCGATAAATATGGCTGGGACTCGACAGAATGGTAAGACCTTAAGCGGCACCTGTCGAAGTTTACACCGGTATCCGAGATCATGTCCGGGGACGTGATCTTGAAGTAGGTTTTTGCGGATTGCCACTAGAGCGGTTAACTAGTACCGATCCGTCAGATGAACTAGCCCCAATTACCATTATCCCTGTACAATATAGATATGGATGTCAAATAAAAATAGCAAAGACCTGGAGTCGATAAAAAAGAGGGGCTGTGCCAAGTTGATTATTGAGTAGTACAACTCGAGCCTATGCCTAGGTGCAAGCACCTGCTCATAGGCTCGGGGCTACTCTTATCGAGAGTATTGTTCATCCTCCCGATAAGATACAAGAAAGAGGAAAAATTGTGGTGTCGATTAAAAGCAAGTTGAGCCTACACCCAAGTGCAAACACTTGGCTGTAGCCTCGGGGGCTACTCCCATCGGGAGCGCTGGTCGCGCACCCGATAGAAAATAACTTCGACAGCATCTATGACAATCAAGGTTTGCGAGACTCAACTCGATTCTACGACTCGAGTGGAGCCTACTCCCATCGGGAGCACATGGATTTCATCGAGTCCTCCAGAAATATAGTTAAGTTCTTCATCGAGTAGTACAACTTGAGTCTATACCCAAGTGCAAGCACTTGCCCATAGACTCGGGGCTACTCCCATCGGGAGCGCTGCCGCGCACCCGATAATTTCAAGAATCGTCGACATCATCTACGCTACACATGATCTACGACATGGACCTCGCCTTGTATTTTCTTTGACTCCGGAGATGGTTATGCTTGGAGTTTCTACGCAAGTCTTCGACTTCCCTATAAACTCGGGGGCTACTGACATGGGCTTACCCTTCGGGTACCCATTATTAGTATACCTGGCTCGGCCCAATATGGAGAAGACCAAATATGGAGAAGGCCCAACAAGGCAACCCGAAGAAGTAGTCAACTAGGACTCTTGTAAAACCCTAGGCTGGTTGCATATATAAAGCTAGCCAGGGCACCCGAGATAGAGAGGACAACAGATAGAGAGGACAACAGATAGAGAGGAGATAGACAACATAGCACCGCCTACGGCGACATCCTGTAAATATACTTGTGTTCATATAGTGGATTGCTAGCAGCACGTAGGGATCCTCCACCGAGGGGACCCGAAGCTGGGTACGTCGTGTGCCTAATCTCGACCCCGGAATCTCCATCGTCGCTTTCCCGAAAACCCTAGTCTACAATACGTAGGCATTGCCGAGGTATTCCCTCGTCACTAAGATTGGTTATGTCCCTCGACAGCCCCTCTCCTGGCCTTTATATAGGAGGCCAGGTCTCAAGAGGTCTAATCGAGCACGACTGGTTTACAGTAGATCTATCTCTAAGCTTTCCTTGATCGGTTCCTTTCATGTCTTGCACTTCAAGGAATCTTCCGCCGCGTCTCCCTTGGCGGCCCATCTTGCCGTCGAATGCCTTCATGGGCCTCCAACTAGGAAATATAGGGTAGGGCAACATTAGTTACCCGAAGGGTAATGCCCACGTCAGTAGCCCCCGAGTGTCTAGCCGAAGGTAGTTCGGGTAGAGACTAAAGCACGCCTCCTCCCAAAGTTCTTCTCCTTGATTGTTCTAGTTCTTCTTAAATCCGCGTCATCTTCTTCTGTCGGGTGCGCGTCAGCACTCCCGATGGGAGTAGCCCCAGAGTCTAGGTACGGATGCTTGTAATCCGTGCGTAGACTCAAGTTGAACCACTCGAATGTTTTACTCTGCCGAAGTTTTTTCTGTAAGTCTCCGTATTCATCCGATATATTTTCCACATGCAAGGGATGATAAGTAACGTGCCCAACTTTTGTTGGTTAACTGCCGATGGAAAAACAACGCTACCCTACACAGAATCAAGTCCCCGGGCATGATCCTGGAGTGCAAAAAAGTTCTATCGGGTGCACGTCCAGCGCTCCCGATGGGAGTAGCCCCCGAGTCTGGGCTCGGGTGCTTGTAACCGAGCGCAGACTAGGGACGAACAATTGTCCCTTTCTTCAAGTCTTCATTTTATCGGGTGCACGTCAGCGCTCCCGATGGGAGTAACCCCGAGTCTAAGTGCGGATGCTTCTTAGTACTGTGCTTAGACTCAAATTTTTCATCCGATAACTTTTCATTTTTTCATCAAGTGCTTTTAGCATTTTTCATGACGTCATTGATGACGCTTTGCGATATCTCGATTCGGCTCGACGGGCGTAACTCTCTGGGCCTATTCTTTCTCTGTCCGGCCCTTTTCGCACAGTCACCAAGGCGTCTCCTCGATTCTTGCGACCTTCAACAAAAAAAGATTACTGAATGGATCGGAGGCAATGACACGTGCCCCACTCAGTTCTCAAGTCCCCCTTAAAATCTCCAAAGGGTGAAGAAATCCCTAATCCTCTTCCGTATTTTCCGTAGCATCTCTTTGTTCTCCTCCTTCTTCCTCCCTTCGCCGCTGCTGCGCCGCCACCACTACTTTTCCGATCTTCCCCAAATCTCACAATGGTGAAGAAGAAGAGCATTACTGCCACCGCTGGTTCTACTAGCGGAGGCGCCGCCGCCAAATCTCCCTCGACTCTTCGAAGAAGCGTTCGAGCGCTCCTCTCTCAACTCCGGCGCCGTCGGCGCCGCTAAGCTCGAGTGGCCAAGCCTGGAGATTGGGCAGCGTCGACCGTCACCAAGCGTGATGAAAAGAGATCCCGAAGCCTAGGATTAATCTCCTCCGATGAGGGAAATGTGATATTTCCAGGTGCGATTTCTCGGCCTAATCCCCCTGCTGGCTTTACCGTGATGTTCTTATCGTTCCTATATCGAGGTCTTTTGCTTCCTGCTCATGAATTCCTCCTCCATCTCTTGCGAACTTACGAAATCCAATTATGGCAACTCACTCCCAACTCAATCCTCCACGTTGTTGTGTTCATCACCCTTTGCGAGCGTTTCGGGTATCAAACCTCATTTCGGGCTGTGGAAAAAGATCTTCTATGTGAAGAGATACAGCGGTAGTAATGGATTCTTTGTCACCGGAGGAGTGGGGTTTGTAGCCCGTTCAGAGGTTAATTACTTCAATTTCCCAATGCGAGAATCCGTGCAAGGGTGGAGGCTGAAATGGTTTTACGTTAAGGACTCCCTGTCATCCGAATCTCAACTTCCTTGCTTTGCCGATGTCCTCGAGGCTAAGCCCAAGAATTCTTGGAAGAACATCCTCTCACCCGACGAAAAAGTAGTAGCCGATGAATTATTTGCCAAATTTCTTCGAATCAAGGAGGCCGATGGCCAAACTATGATCGGCACAGAGGTGGCAGCGGTGTTCTTGAAACGTCGAGTCCAACCACTCATGGCCAGAGTGCACCCGATGTGATTGTATTCAGGCCCAAAGGATGAAACCAGGATTAATGCTGCCGAACTGTCGGAAAAGGAGTTTCTTGATGAAGTCCGTCGCCTTACTTATTTTAGTCAGGAAGACTTGATCCCGTTGATATCTTCTTACACTCCTCTTGATGCTGATCATCCGCCGCCGGAGGTAACTCTTTTTCTGATGTCCTTACTATGCTATTTTCACTTTAGCCAATATGATTGCTTTTTATTCTTACTTGTTCTTCCTTTTAACAGGCCCCCATAGCTTCTGGAAACTTACATGATTCGCCAAATGATACTTCCGAGGGAAGAGGCTCCTCCGTTCACTGTCGATTTTCCCACCTGTCGAGCACGCGGAGCCCGGAGAGTGAGCGTGACGGTGCGATAGATTCGAAACTGTTCACACCGACCTTCCTCCTTCAGCCGATGATGCTTGCGATACAGAGGGATCAGTGCGTAGCGATGACGCTGATCAAGATGCCTTTGTTAATGCAGTTGTGGAGGCGACCAGGGCTTCGCCCGTGAAGAGATCAACCGGCGGCTTTGCCAACGAAGACGATCTCTTCGATATGTAAGCACTTTCTTCCCTGAAGCCATAGCATGTCCCTTTATTCTTCACACCTTTTTCTTTTATAACTTCTGTCAACAATTTCCTTTTTCAGTGACGAAGTTTTCGCCGAGCCTCCGTCTAAGAAGGCCAGATCCGATGCTATTCCGCCGGCCGCTGCTGCGTCCGAAGCTTCAGCTCCTAAGGCAGCTCCCACGGCCCAGGCATCGACTGCTTCTTCCCTTTCCAAGGGAAAAGATGCTCCTGCCGCCACCACGACTCCTCCTTCGGTAGGTCCTTTTTAAATACGTCGTTGATTTCCTGAAATGTGCCTTTTCTAACGATTCTTTGCAAAACATTCTTTTTCCCTTAAGGATCTTCGAAGTGTTATTTCCTCTTTGGAGGCCTTCGCTTCCCAGTTCACTTCTCTGGAAGCAGACAAGGTTCGACTGTAGAAGGAAGTCGAATCCTCTTCCTCGAAGCTGGAGGGCGCAGTCAAGATAGCTGCCAAGGCCCGCCAAGAAATTGACTCCCTGAAGGAGGAACTGGGTAAGCTGAAGGAAAAGCTGAAGGAGGAGGAGGCGTCAAGGTTGGCTGCCGAAGCTCAAGCATCCGAAAGGTATGAACTCCTTCGCCACTCTTCTTTGGCTCTACTTGGTAAGCTTTTTCATACATCTCTGTCGATTATTATTCTTATGGATTTGTTCCTTTGTCAATGATCTTTTCCAATTCACTTTCTTGCAGAGGCCGCCAACATTCCTGCTGCCGCCTTGGACAAAGTTCCAAACAATTCTCCGGCATATGGTGTGTCGATGGCTCTCGCCTCCCACCAGCTTACGCGGGAGCTTCTTGAAAAAGGAAAAGGTGCCCTGGCGCGGATGCACACGATGATTTTCCCCAAGATCAAGCGGGACAAAATCCTGGGGCGAGTTGATCGATGCCTTCGCGAGTTGACACCAAGGAGGTTATCGAGGTATTCAAGCGTACTTCGCGCACCTTTGGTGCCCTCCTTGCCTTCCGGCTTATGATGGGTTACGGCTTTAAGGGTGACATCGAAGAAATGACTAAGGAGCTGCCGAAAGAGCAAGACGGGCGGTGTGTTGACTTAAGCACCTTTAAATCGTCACGCCCTTACTTGTGCTCGCCGGCTCCTTGAGCTAGTTTCGTCAAGGAAATCGTCGAGCTGGACCCGGTTTATCGACTCGGACCCAAGCCCCTTGATTTTTGTAACAAACTTATGCTTAAGCCGATACGAAACATTGTTCGATGCAAAACTTATGCTTGTAATAAACTCCGTGCTAGCAATGTTGCTAGCACACCTTTGTTATGATATTTCTACTTGCACTTCTCCCGATGGGAGTTACTTCGAATGCTCAACTTAGCCATATCCGTCATCCTTTTTAACGTTGTTTCCTGCAGGTTTTCCCAGTGCCCTCATTTGTTGAAGACTCTTCGGGTGTTCTTCCTGAGGGTGATCGGATCCAGCGTATGAAGGATTGGATCACTCAGATGGAAAAGGGCCTGCGCAGCACTTATGCTTTAGCTGCTATTATCAATAAGCAGAGCGAGATTGCAGCTGAAGTGGAGCGGTACGCTCTTACTGAGCTACATAAAGCTACCGAGAGTTTGAACTGTAAGCTTCCTGATTCCTTTGTCCTTTTGTCAACAACGCCTTGTCTGATCTTTTGTTGATTCCTTTGCCAGTCATAGCTTTGAACCGAGCGGAAGAGAACAAGCGGATTCACGAGCGAGTGCATGCTTTAACCCAGCTATCCTCATCCGAAGAGATTTTACGGCGGGAACACTCGAAGGCTTCGGCTGTCGCAAAATTTCAGGATCGGGTTCAGCAAGTCCATCATTTCTTCGACAAGTGCTACAAAGCTATGAGGGTGGTGTGGAAGATGATGTTCCCTTTAAATGCAGTTCCCCATACACTGCTGTCTTTGATGTCTGAGTTTGGGAACGCCAAGAAGATTCAGGACTTGGTACGAGCTCAGGTTTTCGCAGGGGCCAGGTTGACGCTTGCCCTTGTGCTTGCACGGTACCCCTCGGTGGATCTGCTTGCTATTGCCAACCCTGTTGGTGACTTCGATACTTTGTATCCGAAGGTATTGCTTCCTGCCAATATAATCGTCGACAAGCTTGAAGGGCATTCGAGGGTACTTGAAGAAAGAGAAGCTCCACAAGGTTGACTTCGTGGATTAGGGTTGCTTTTGTAAATAGGTTGTTTTGACTGTTTTACCCAAGTGTTTGGATTGATGAGCCAAGAATTCTTATTCGGTAGATACATGTATATGTACTTTTACCGTAGTGGTGCCGTTGGCAATTTTTGAAGGAGTAAATCTTAATTGTCCGCTTAAGAATTTTTCGTATTCATTGGTCAGCAAATGTTTGAGTGATCAGCTCGTGTTGCAGGTCTTGCTAAACCCGTTGTATGTGCAACTTTGCTTTCAACCGATGTATGTTGCGACAGTCATTCCCGAATTTTTCGGGTGCAATGATTCTGCCGATGAGCCCGTTGTTCTTTGATATTACCATAAGTAGAATATCGAACGTGGGTTGTATGTATGTCCAAAATTCTTGCTATTTTCGGCACTCGTAGAGGCATCTATAGCAAAGGGAAAGGTTAACACCTTTGTTTGTTTTGTATCTTTTAGCACTCGTAGAGGCTTTTCTTTTGGAGCACGATCTTCTGCCTCGTACTATGTTTGCATAGTGATGCGGCTTAGATGTTTTTGAAATACTGCAATGCTTAACAAAGGATCGAAACTTAAGTTCTCATTAATAAGGTAAGGACGAGACTAGAGGGAGAAAAGGAAGGCCCTGTTGATATAAGGGAAAAAATTAAACGCTAATAAATTGCTTAAGCAAGGAAGGGGTTCTTCTCATCTTCTGCCTTTTTCACCATGTTAGTGGTTGCCGCGGCGTTGTTGACTTCACCAGGGGTCTGGGCAGTGGTTGCCAGCGTCTTGCTGTCTCCTGTGCCTTCTGTGCCATCGGCTGCCGAAACTTTTGCTGCCGAAGCTTCTGCTGCCGAAGCTTCAGGGGCAAGGTTGGCTGGCTTCTTCTTGGTTTCCCTATCATGTTTTTCCTCCTTGATTTCTCGTATCGACAGCTTGGGCAGAGGGTTGACAATTTCTCGTTGTGGCCCAAACTTTGCAGCAATCCTTTGAAAGTCGCGATCACAATTGTCCGAGCGTGAGAGACTTCCATAGACTGTGATGTTCGTCCCGTTGTTCCCAGGCATTTTCAGCTTGAGGTATGCATAGTGCGGCACCGCCATGAACTTGGCATAAGCTGGTCTCCCGAGTATGGCGTGATACTCTGACTCCCAGTTCACTACCTCGAACTCGATCTTCTCTTTCCTGAAATTGTCGGTTTTACCAAAGACGACGTTCAGGTAAACTTTGCCGAGAGAGTAGCCCGGTGCGGTTGGGAGAATCCCATGGAAGCAGTATCTCGTTTCTTCTAGCATCTTCATGGTGATCCCCATACTTTTGATTGTGTCGACGAATATCAGGTTTAATCCGCTTCCACCATCCATGAAAACTTTGCTCATCTTGAATCCCCCGATTTGTGCTTCGACTACTAAGGCAGCGTGTCCCGGTTTTGGTATGGTCATCGGGTGATCTGCTCGACTGAACGTAATGTTCTGAGAGGGCCACTCGACATACTCCAAGATGTTTGCCATGATGCTTTCTGCCAGGTTAATCTCTCGGGTGAGCTTCTTCATCTCTCTTCTTGAGACACCTGTCCTATGGATCATGCTTATCTGCCCCCGTGGTGGTGGAAACGCCTCGTTGGGTTAATGAGGTTGAGCCTGCTGGACTTGGTGCTGCGGTGGGGGTGGAGGTGGTGGTGGTAGCGGTTGCTGGCCTCCCTGCTGGATGAGTTTATGCATGTCAATGAACTGCCGACAGTCCCTGAGTAGGTGACTCGACTTCATGTTCAGCGTTGATCTGCTCAGCGTAAGGCAGTTCGGGGGCCCTCTGCTGCCGGGGTTTATAATTGCCACGGTTCCCGGAGTTGTTCCGATTACCGTCCTGTCGATCGTCTCTTCTGTCGTCATACCGATTGATACGTCTCCGACGTATCGATAATTTCTTATGTTCCATGCCACATTATTGATGCTATCTACATGTTTTATGCATACTTTATGTCGTATTTATGTATTTTCCGGCACTAACCTATTAACGAGATGCCGAAGAGCATGTTGCTGTTTTCTGCTGTTTTTGGTTTCAGAAATCCTAGTAAGGAAATATTCTCGGAATTGGACGAAATCAACGCCCAGGGGCCTATTTTGCCACGAAGCTTCCAGAAGTCCGAGAAGTAAACGAAGTGGGGCCACGAGGCGACGACATGCCAGGGCGGCGCGGCCCAGGTGCTGGCCGCGCGGCCCTGTTGTGTGGGTCCCTCGTGACCCTCCCAACTCTGCCCTTCCGCCTACTTAAAGCCTCCGTCGCGAAACCCCCAGTACCGAGAGCCACGATACGGAAAACCTTCCAGAGACGCCGCCGCCGCCAATCCCATCTCGGGGGATTCAGGAGATCGCCTCCGGCACCCTGCCGGAGAGAGGAATCATCTCCCGGAGGACTCTTCACCGCCATGGTCGCCTCCGGAGTGATGAGTGAGTAGTTCACCCCTGGACTATGGGTCCATAGCAGTAGCTAGATGGTCGTCTCCTCCTTATGTGCTTCATTGTCGGATCTTGTGAGCTGCCTAATATGATCAAGATCATCTATCTGTAATGATATATGTTGTGTTTGTTGGGATCCGATGGATAGAGAATACTATGTTATGTTGATTATCAATCTATTACCTATGTGTTGTTTATGATCTTGCATGCTCTCCGTTATTAGTAGAGGCTCGGCCAAGTTTTTACTCTTAACTCCAAGAGGGAGTATTTATGCTCGATAGTGGGTTCATGCCTCCATTAAATGCGGGACGAGTGACGGAAAGTTCTAAGGTTGTGGATGTCTTGTTGCCACTAGGGATAAAACATTAATGCTATGTCCGAGGATGTAGTTATTGATTACATTACGCACCATACTTAATGCAATTGTTTGTTGTTTGCAACTTAATACTGGAAGGGGTTCGGATGATAACCTGAAGGTGGACTTTTTAGGCATAGATGCATGCTTGGAAAGCGGTCTATGTACTTTGTCGTAATGCCCAATTAAATCTCACTATACTCATTATATCATGTATGTGCATGGTCATGCCCTCTCTATTTGTCAATTGCCCAACTGTAATTTGTTCACCCAACATGCTATTTATCTTATGGGAGAGACACCTCTAGTGAACTGTGGACCCCGGTCCTATTCTTTTACATTGAATACAATCTACTGCAATACTCGTTCTACTGTTTTCTGCAAACAATCATCATCCACACTATACATCTCATCCTTTGTTACAGCAAGCCGGTGAGATTGACAACCTCACTGTTACGTTGGGGCAAAGTACTTTGGTTGTGTTGTGCAGGTTCCACGTTGGCGCCGGAATCCCTGGTGTTGCGCCGCACTACATCCCGCCACCATCAACCTTCGACGTGCTTCTTGGCTCCTCCTGGTTCGATAAACCTTGGTTTCTTTACGAGGGAAAACTTGCTACTTGTACGCATCACACCTTCCTCTTGGGGTTCCCAACGGACGTGTCGATCGCACGCATCAAGCTACTTTTACGGCGCCGTTGCCGGGGAGATCAAGACACGCTGCAAGGGGAGTCTCCACAATCCAATCTCTTTACTTTGTTTTTGTCTTGCTTTATTTTATTTACTTTCTTGTTTGCTGCATTATATCAAAACACAAAAAAATTAGTTGCTAGCTTTACTTTATTTACTGTCTTGCACTCTATATCAAAAACACAAAAAAATTAGTTACTTGCATTTACTTTATTTACCTTTAGTTTATTTCATCATGTTTCCTCCTAAGTTCACTCTGAAAGACATACCAGTAGGACGTGGGTCTATAATTGGGAGAGATAATATAGAATTTTTTTTCACTCATGTTAGTACCACCGAAGATTTTGAAGATAGACACTTGGTAGAACTTGCTCCTACTTATGAAATTGCTGTTGCTTCTTTAGTTCACATGTTGGAAACTAAATTTATTAATCTTAATCCTATAATCCAACACATGTTTATCACACTCGGTGATATGGAAGAAGGGGAAACGAAAGATTTTGTATTAGAAACCCTTCTTAAAGAATTTGGGGGAATAGCAAGAGAAGCTAGAAAAGTCTTCACTAAATATAATATGCTAGGCTCTTATACCAATTTTGCCAGTACCCTTGAAAAAATGGAAAAAGATAGACAAAAGTATACTAATCAAGTTAACTATGAGGGGATATTAAAACCTCAATACCGTGCAAACTCTTAGGAATGTGCGAGGCACTAGAAAATAATTATGCTTGGCTTGTTCCCGAAAATTTGTTTGATGAAAATAGCAAGCCTAAGACTAATGAAAAGGGAGCCTACGAAACTTACATAGATAAGATACAATGCATAGTTGAGAAAACTCCAAACCCAGTTGTCGATGCATCATCTCTTGATAACACTTGATATACACTTTACGCGCCTAGGCTGAAAGGCGTTAAAAAAGCGCTTATGGGAGACAACCCATGTTTTTACTACGGTACTTTTATTTTATATTTGATTCTTGGAAGTTGTTACTACTGTAGCAACCTCTCCTTATCTTAGTTTTGTGCATTGTTGTGCCAAGTAAAGTCGTTGATAGTAAGGTTCATACTAGATTTGGATTACTGCACAGAAACATATTTCTTTGCTGTCACGAATCTGGGCCTAATTCTCTGTAGGTAACTCAGAAAATTATGCCAATTTACGTGAGTGATCCTCAGATATGTACGCAACATTCATTCAATTTGAGCATTTTCATCTAAGCAAGTCTGGTGCCTCAATAAAATTCGTCTTTACGAACTGTTCTGTTTTGACAGATTCTGCCTTTTATTTCGCATTGCCTGTTTTGATATGCTTGATGGATTTTTCTATTCCATTGACTTTCAGTAGCTTTGTGAAATGTCCAGAAGTGTTAAGAATGATTATGTCACCTCTGAACATGTAAATTTTAATTGTGCACTAACCCTCTAATGAGTTGTTTTGAGTTTGGTGTGGAGGAAGTTTTCAAAGATCAAGAGAGGGAGATGATACAATATGATCAAGGAGAGTGAAAGCTCTAAGCTTGGGGATGCCCCGGTGGTTCACCCCTGCATATTTTAAGAAGACTCAAGCGTCTAATCTTGGGGATGCCCAAGGCATCCCCTTCTTCATCGACAACATTATCAGGTTCCTCCCCTGAAACTATATTTTTATTCCATCACATCTTATGTGCTTTGCTTGGAGCGTCGGTTTGTTTTTGTTTTTGTTTTGTTTGAATAAAATGGATCCTAGCATTTATTGTGTAGGAGAGAGACACGCTCCGCTGTTGCATATGGACAAATATGTCCTTAGGCTTTACTCATAGTATTCATGGCGAAGGTTGAATCTTCTTCGTTAAATTGTTATATGGTTAGAATCGGGAAATGCTACATGTAGTAATTCTAAAATGTCTTGAATAATTTGATACTTGGAAATTGTTGTGCTCATGTTTAAGCTCTTGCATCATATACTTTGCACCTATTAATGAAGAAATACATAGAGCTTGCTAAAATTTGGTTTGCATAATTGGTCTCTCTAAAGTCTAGATAATTTCTAGTATTGAGTTTGAACAACAAGGAAGACGGTGTAGAGTCTTATAATGTTTACAATATGTCTTTTATGTGAGTTTTGCTGCACCGGTTCATCCTTGTGTTTGTTTCAAATAACTTTGCTAGCCTAAACCTTGTATCGATAGGGAATACTTCTCATGCATCCAAAATCCTTGAGCCAACCACTATGCCATTTGTGTCCACCATACCTACCTACTACATGGTATTTCTCCGCCATTCCAAAGTAAATTGCTTGAGTGCTACCTTTAAAATTTCCATTCTTTACCTTTGCAATATATAGCTCATGGGACAAATAGCCTAAAAACTATTGTGGTATTGAATATGTACTTATGCACTTTATCTCTTATTAAGTTGCTTGTTGTGCGATAACCATGTTCCTGGGGACGCCATCAACTACTCTTTGTTGAATATCATGTGAGTTGCTATGCATGTCCGTCTTGTACGAAGTAAGGGAGATTTACCACTCATTTAATGGTTAGAGCATGCATAATGTTAGAGAAGAACATTGGGCCGCTAACTAAAGCCATGATCCATGGTGGAAGTTTCAGTTTTGGACATATATCCTCAATCTCATATGAGAACATTAATTGTTGCTACATGCTTATGCATTAAAGAGGAGTCCATTATCTGTTGTCTATGTTGTCCCGGTATGGATGCCTAAGTTGAGAATAATCAAAAGCGAGAAATCCAAATGCGAGCTTTCTCTTTAGACCTTTGTACAGGCGGCATAGAGGTACCCCTTTGTGACACTTGGTTAAAACATGTGTATTGCGATGACAATCCCGGTAATCCGAGCTAATTAGGACAAGGTGCGGGCACTATTAGTATACTATGCATGAGGCTTGCAACTTGTAAGATATAATTTACATGATACATATGCTTTATTACTACCGTTGACAAAATTGTTTCTTGTTTTCAAAACCAAAGCTCTAGCACAAATATAGCAATCAATGCTTCCCTCTGCGAAGGGCCTTTTCTTTTACTTTTATGTTGAGTCAGTTCACCTATCTCTCTCCACCTCAAGAAGCAAACACTTGTGTGAACTGTGCATTGATTCCTACATACTTGCATATTGCACTTGTTATATTACTTTACATTGACAATATCCATGAGATATACATGTTATAAGTTGAAAGCAACCGCTGAAACTTCAATCTTCCTTTGTGTTGTTTCAATACCTTTACTTTGATTTATTGCTTTATGAGTTAACTCTTATGCAAGACTTATTGATGCTTGTCTTGAAAGTACTATTCATGAAAAGTCTTTGCTTTATGATTCATTTGTTTACTCATGTCATTACCATTGTCTTGATCGCTGCATTCATTACATATGCTTACAATAGTATGATCAAGGTTATGATGGCATGTCACTCCAGAAATTATCTTTGTTATCGTTTACCTGCTCGGGACGAGCAGGAACTAAGCTTGGCGATGCTGATACGTCTCCGACGTATCAATAATTTCTTATGTTCCATTCCACATTATTGATGATATCTACATGTTTTATGCATACTTTATGTCGTATTTATGCATTTTCCGGCACTAACCTATTAACGAGATGCCGAAGAGCCGATTCTTTGTTTTCGGCTGTTTTTGGTTTCAGAAATCCTAGTAAGGAAATATTCTCGGAATTGGACGAAATCAACGCCCAGGGGCCTATTTTGCCACGAAGCTTCCAGAAGTCCGAGGAGTAAACGAAGTGGGGCCACGAGGCGACGACACGCCGGGCGGCGCGGCCCAGGTGCTGGCCGCGCGGCCCTGTTGTGTGGGTCCCTCGTGACCCTCCCGACTCTGCCCTTCCGCCTACTTAAAGCCTCCGTCGCGAAACCCCCAGTACCGAGAGCCACGATACGGAAAACCTTCCAGAGACGCCGCCGCCGCCAATCCCATCTCGGGGGATTCGGGAGATCGCCTTCGGCACCCTGCCGGAGAGGGGAATCATCTCCCGGAGGACTCTTCACCGCCATGGTCGCCTCCCGGAGTGATGAGTGAGTAGTTCACCCCTGGACTATGGGTCCATAGCAGTAGCTAGATGGTCGTCTCCTCCTTATGTGCTTCATTGTCGGATCTTCTGAGCTGCCTAACATGATCAAGATCATCTATCTGTAATGCTATATGTTGTGTTTGTTGGGATCCGATGGATAGAGAATACTATGTTATGTTGATTATCAATCTATTACCTATGTGTTGTTTATGATCTTGCATGCTCTCCATTATTAGTAGAGGCTGCGGCCAAGTTTTTACTCTTAACTCCAAGAGGGAGTATTTATGCTCGATAGTGGGTTCATGCCTCCATTAAATGCGGGACGATGACGAGAAAGTTCTAAGGTTGTGGATGTGCTTGTTGCCACTAGGGATAAAACATTGATGCTATGTCCGAGGATGTAGTTATTGATTACATTACGCACCATACTTAATGCAATTGTCCGTTGTTTGCAACTTAATGCTGGAAGGGGTTCGGATGATAACCTTGAAGGTGGACTTTTTAGGCATAGATGCATGTCTGGATAGCGGTCTATGTACTTTGTCGTAATGCCCAATTAAATCTCACTATACTCATTATATCATGTATGTGCATGGTCATGCCCTCTCTATTTGTCAATTGCCCAAGCTGTAATTTGTTCACCCAACATGCTATTTATCTTATGGGAGAGACACCTCTAGTGAGCTGTGGACCCCGGTCCTATTCTTTTACGAGCGAATACAATCTACTTGCAATACTTGTTCTACTTGTTTTTACGCAAACAATCATCATCCACACTATACATCTAATCCTTTGTTACGGCAAGCCGGTGAGATTGACAACCTCACTCGTTACGTTGGGGCAAAGTACTTTGGTTGTGTTGTGCAGGTTCCACGTTGGCGCCGGAATCCCTGGTGTTGCGCCGCACTACATCCCGCCGCCATCAACCTTCGACGTGCTTCTTGGATCCTCCTGGTTCGATAAACCTTGGTTTCTTTCTAAGGGAAAACTTGCTACTGTACGCATCACACCTTCCTCTTGGGTTTCCCAACGGACGTGTCGACTACACGCATCACCGATCATCCTGCCGATCAGAGTACCCTGCGGCTACCAGGTTGTTGTCATCATAGTTGCGGTTCTTTCTTCTCTTGTGGCGATCCCTTTGGCCACCCGAATCGTGCTTCGGCTGGTCATCGTCTTCGTCGTCACTGCGCTGTCGTGGCCTTCGCACGTTGTCCTCGCCATCAGCCCAGCTGTTGGCGATTTCCATTAACTTGGTTATGGTTTTAGGCTTTTTACGCCCGAGTTCCTCTATGTAACTCTCACGCCGGACGCCGTCGCTGAAAGCGTCAATTGCTCAGTCGACAGACACATCTTCGGCAGCATTTAGGAGTTTGGTGAATCTCCCAATGTATGAACGCATCGACTCCTTCTGCTTCTGCTGGCAGTTCCGTAACTCCTCAATCCCGACGGGTCTCTTGTACGTTGCTTGGAAATTGGCAACGAAGGCGTCTACTAGATCGTCCCATGATTTGATGGAACCCTTCGGCAACCCCTTAGCCGGGCTCGCGGCTCGAATCTTTGAGATAGAGCTCGTAAGCACTGCATTGCTTGCTATTTGGTTCCCCTTATGTAGTATTACGGTCCGCGGGTAGTCGTCTATCCAAGATCTTGGCTCTTGCTGCCCATCGTATTTGGCAGCGTCGGTAGGCGTGGGCTTGAACTTCCTGGGTGGCATTGCCTCGCGCATTCTGTGACTTAAACAGTCGGCTCCCCTGAGCTCGCCGTCGTACTCCTGATCCTCATCCGAAGAATCGCTGTCGTTCTCGTTCCTAGCGGCGCGTCGTCGCCTTGCTTTGTCGATCCTGCTCTAGGTGATTTCATCCCGAGCGTCTCTCGCATGATGCTTCGAGCCGCTGCCCTGCAGCGCGGTCTTCTCCTTTTGTGGAACTAGATTATTTCCTAGTATCGCGAGACTTTCCAGGGCGCCTCGATGAGCTTGAGCCATGGACCCTTCGGGACGTTGGTTGATGAGGTATGCAGCAAGGTTGGCAGTTGCTCCTGCAATGGTTTTCGGTCGTGGCATGCCTGCGGTGTCCGTAGTCATAAAGGACTTGGTCAGGTTTGACGTGATTTCTCTGGCATCATCTTCCGAGAGCCTGGACAGTCTCGACCTGTGCTTTCCTGCCCCTTGAGTATTTCGAGAGGCGCTCGCCTGCGAGCCTCTTCGCCGCTCACTGGATCGATCTGCCGCAGATAGGCGTCTCTCGAGAGAGGCTTGTTCCTTTGACAGGTGCTCTCGATTTTTCTCTAGTATAGAGCGATAAGCATTGAGGGTTCCGACTGAGGTTCTGCGGGGAGCGGTGTGTTGTTGAGTACTTGCTGCCACGGCGGCTGCCCACTCCTCGTACGCGATGGTGTAATCGGCTGTCGTGGTTGCTGGCGCTGTTGTCGAAGCTCGCCCGCCTACTAGAACGAGGAGTGTGGTCTCCGTTTCCTCTGTGCCTTGTGTTTCCTGTGTTATTGGCGACACAAACCTGATGGTGCGCCGTTCTTCGGGTTGTTCCTTGGACGATGCTGTCGATATTGTCCTCTCCCGATGAATACTGGGCATTGCAGATGAACGGCGTGTCGCTCGACCCCAGCCCGTGCCTGGTGTCGCAGTTCAAGCAATAGTATGAAGTTAACTCCGAAGATGTGGGATCGTCAGATCGTACCGACATGGAAGACACGGAACGGGGAATCGAGGGTGCGGGTAAACTCGTCGAGCCTGTCAAACCAGCCGAAAGGTTGAGTGATGATGGCGCGCTTGGACTCATCGATCCGGAAGTGGGCGATTCCAACAGTCGAAGGATTCCTTCTGCGTTGACGTTGTAGTGGACGCTGCCGAAAGTCATCTCCATGTTTCCTTGTAGATCTGAGAAGTTCGAGCGGGAAGAATCGCTGTGTGGGGTGAACTCATAGGAGCCGAACCGAATCGGGCTTCCCAGGTTCGGAGATGACGGTGTCGATGGAGTTGCTGATGAAGTGGCCGGTGAAGTCGCCGGTGTCATGATTGGATCCGCCGATGACCGATCTTGCGCCGACAGGTTTCCCACAGACGGCGCCAATTGTCGAGGGTGCTCCTCGGCAATGCCCTCCGATAGGGGCTTAGGGTTGGTGGAATCCTGCAGGCTGACACGAGACATCGGTTCACAGACAAGCGGGGAGAGCGATTTACCCAGGTTCGGGGCCCTCGATGAGGTAAAACCCTTACATCCTGCCTATCTGTTCTTGATTATGATGATAATGGGTTACAATGGGGTGCCGAATAGTTCGGCTGAGATCTCGTCGAGTTTGGGTAAGCGCTAGGGTAACCTAGCTTTAAGCTTCTGTTGGCTAAGATCGCTAAGATTGGTTATGTCCCTCGACAGCCCCTCTCCTGGCCTTTATATAGGAGGCCAGGTCTCAAGAGGTCTAATCGAGCACGACTGGGTTTACAGTAGATCTATCTCTAAGCTTTCCTTGATCGGTTCCTTTCGTGTCTTGCACTTCAAGGAATCTTCCGCCGCGTCTCCCTTGGTGGCCCATCTTGCCGTCGAATGCCTTCATGGGCCTCCAACTAGGAAATATAGGGTAGGGCAACATTAGTTACCCGAAGGGTAATGCCCACGTCAAGAACTTTGATCACTACCCCACTCAAGGCAAGCTAGTATTCTTGCAAGCCACCCTAATGCAAAGCTCCACAAGAGCAAGGCACCATTATATATTACTTTACGTTTAATATCATATCCTATGTTTTTACCTTGCAATTATTTTTGCTTTGTATTTCAAAATTTACTTTTTGATTCATGATTCACTTGGTCTAGAATAGAACAAGAGCATCAAATTTAGCCTAAAGCAAACAAAGCTAGATAGCACCCCTCATGACTAGTTGCTATTGCTAAATAAATAAAATTGACTACTCTAGATGGGAACATGTGGAATGAAATGACTTTGAAAGATTTTGAAGGTGAATGTGATATGAATGACTTGGTGAATTTTTATGAAAACTGATGATTGGGTTCGGATGCGATACCCTTCCAATTATACAAGTACCCCCGCAATACCTGATTATGGGTAGGGCTTAAGTAGAAGCTTGTGTAGTTTAGTATGGGTTCCCTCTAAACAAGCATCATAGGGGTGATGCCGAGGCTGCCTCCATTGCAAGTGAAATGATGTGAATATGAGGTGAATGTACGACCCAAGCCCTGTGCAGTTCCCGGGTTGACGGTTTGTCTTCACCGGGAGGCCAAGATCATGGGGAGAGGTGCCTATACTAGGATATATAAGTGAAAGGTTATGATTGATGATCCGCGTACTGAGTTACGATAATTCAGGGTTATCCCTGACAGATGTAATCAAAAGTTGTGGCACAAGAGTACAACCTCTGCAGAGTGTTAAACCTATTCGAATAGCCGGGTCCACGGTTACGGACGATTGGAAAGGCCATACTGTTCCGTTGTCAGAACTTTGTCTTAAAAAGGAATGTTGAATTGAAAGGTGAATTGACTTGAATCACAACTGAGTTGTGGGAATGACACTAATGTTCCCACTTGAGTTAGTCTAGCAAAAATGAGGAGTCTTTACTAAATTTTTATGAACTAAACTTGGCTTTATGCAAATAAACCTAGAGCTTAGCACTCCTTATTAAAATTAATAAGTAATTACATTAGTATTAGTTTGCGAGTACTTTAAAGTACTCATGGCTGTGTCCCCCTGGCTATTCAAATGCCAGACTATGAAGAGGAGCAGCAGTATCAGGATGACGGACAACAGGACGTCTACGATAACTAGGAGCATCTTCTAACGTCAAGCGTTGCCTGTGGAATAGATAGTCCACTACTACTACGCTTCCGACTAGTTATGTTTGTTGATCATGTAGATCAACTATTTGTGTAATATTGGATCATGTGATCTATTGTTGTAAGACGATTATGTGTTATCACCAGATTTTAACCAAGTCCGGAGATGGGCCGTGATCAAAGAAGGGCTTAGAGGACATACATATGAAGTGTCTCTGAATCGGCCTTGTGCGAGAATTTGGGCTAGATTGCCCGTGTATCTGTATATTATGGTAGATTTAGAATTAAGAGATAAAGTTTAGTCGTACACAGCTAGGTTTATTCCTAAGATAGAAAGTCCACGGACTATAAATATGTACCTAGGGTTATTGAGAAAGAAGGACGATCACGTTCACAACAAACCAATCTAGGCGCATCGCCACCCCTTTTTTCGAGGGTTTCTCCCGGGTAAGCAACATGCTGCCTAGATCGCATCTTGTGATCTAGGCAGTATCAGTTTATTCGTTGTTGGTGTTGCTCGTGCTGAAGCCTTTTTGATGGCGAGCAACACCCTTATCGTGGATGTTTTGGGGTTGACGTCGATATTTTCATGATATGCTTGTTTAGCTACACTACCCCTCGATATCTAGCTGCCCTTACACCTGTCTTAGGTGTAAGGGCAGCATCTTGCTTAATCTGTATTTAGTAGATCCGATCTGTTATAGTTGTTCCTTGTTTCTGAGGATTAGTTTGATATCCACATGGTTAGGCCTTGCAAACGGGTTGAACGATCCGGTAGTGCGTAAGGTATGGTTTATTAAGTCCTAGAGGGATTGTTCCGGGGATCAGCTTCGTGTTGGTTTTTAGGCCTCTTTAGGACTGGTTTTCCATCATCTTACGTATCTGCTAGGCTCAACTACGCGTAGGACATTCCGGTTATGCGGTGAAAACCCTAGACTATCGTAGATTGGTTTAGCTTGATATTGATAAAGGAGGATCCCCATGTCATTGTAAATCCAACGTGAATCATGGGGCAATCGACTCTTTGAGCCGATCCACAGGGCAACCTAAGAGCCGATCGGGGCTCGTATTTAATGTTTACGTGTTTGCCATGCAGGAAACTAGTTGAAGCAATCCATCACCTTCCTGACCAGGTATATGTCAGGTGGCACGCCCTCGCATCGGCGAGCTCGGGACGTGTGCCGGAGCATTGCGGGCCGTTGCCCGAGGGACCAGGATCCACCAGCAGTCCTGGGAGCCTCCCGGCTCTCCGTGTTGCCCGTCGCTGCTTGCCGGTGGGTTTTGGTAGGCAACACATTCTGGCACGCCCGGTGGGACACTCAACAACAACTACTACGTCAGCATCTGCGACAACCATGTCAAAATCCGCCGATGAGGTGGTGGGCGAACCAGTCACGTACGCAGATCTGCCTGAGGAGCACAAGAAGAAGTACGATGAGGTCAAAGCCCTCTTAGAAGCCGATCTCATCGGCTCCTTCACGAAGACCCGTTCACATGGCATCGGGTGGAAAGGGTTCTCCCCGGAAGGAGTTCTTGATGAAGTAGACCTGTCTACCCCTTCAGAGGAACGCACCAGAGCTCTGCGCCAGGAAGTTAATTACATGGTGGCTCATTCTCTACACCGCCATTCTGAGAGCTTGGTGAACGCTTTCGAGCTCGTTGCGGTTCGCGTGGTGCAGGAAATCATGAAGCATCAGTACTCTCCGTCAGGACCTACCCTAGGGACTCACCAGGGAGAAATACCGTTCCAGACCAGACCGCCGCTACCCTTCGCGCTTGCAGCTCCAGATCCACAGGGTTCACCGGCGTACGTCGTCTACAAGGTTGGAGGCGATCCTGGCGATTGCCAATTCCTGTATGAGCCGCCTAAGGAGATTCCACATGGGTACGTGTGCACATACGTGCCGAACTGCAATACCTTGGCGCGCACGAACCAGATTGCACCAGCAGGGATTTCTGGAGCAGACGCCGATAAACAGGCGTGGCTAGCTAAGTATGCCACCGGAACGAGTCATGAGAGCTCGGTCCTTGCAGCTCATACCATGGAACAAATCAGTACAATCTTGAGAGATCAGTTCGGCATCCTGCCGAAGAGGAAAACAATCGGTTATTCCAAGCCGTACCCCGATAAGTATGATTTGATCCCGCTGCCACCCAAATATCGGCTCCCTGGATTCTCAAAATTCAATGGAGCAGAAGGGTCTAGCTCAATAGAGCATGTGAGCCGATATTTGGCACAGCTGGGCATGATTTCAGCATCAGATCCATTACGTGTAAGGTTTTTTGCACAATCTCTCACGGGATCAGCCTTTGGGTGGTACACCTCGTTGCCACCAAACTCAGTCCGGACGTGGAAGCAGCTGGAAGAACAGTTTCATGTGCAATATCACTCAGAAGCTACCGAAGCTGGCATTGCCGATCTAACGCAGGTGCGGCAGAAGCGGGGAGAAACGGTGTCGGAATACATTCAACGTTTTAGGACTGTTAGGAACCGATGTTATTCGGTTCGTTTAACTGAAAAAGAAGTGGTCGATCTGGCAGCATTGGGCCTCGCAACGCCGATCAAGGATCTGGCTTTCCAAGTAGAGTACAGTTCACTGTCGCACATGGTTCAGAAATTAACATTGTATGAGCAGCGCCACCCTGAATTGTACCAGGACAAGTTTAAGCGTCCGGTAGGCCTGGTCGAGACAGAAGAAGCTGAAGATTCAGCAGAAGACCTGGAAGTAGCCGTGGCTGAATGGGCTCGGGGGCAACTCCCGTGTCCTGCAAATGGGTGAAACCACAAGGGCCTGCAAAAGGGTTTGACTTCGATGTGAGCAAAGCTGAGCAGATATTTGATCTATTGCTTAAGGAAAAACAGCTGAAGTTACCCGAAGGCCATAAAATCCCTACGACGCAAGAAATGAACGGGAGACCGTACTGCAAGTGGCATCACTCGTTCACCCATACCACCAATGACTGCAAAGAGTTTCATCGGCAGATCCAAACAGCGATAGAACAAGGCCGATTGATCTTTGGGCAGTTTGCCATGAAAGTGGACACACATCCGTTCCCTGGCGTCAACATGGTGGAACTCAATCACTCCGCGAGGCGTCGTCTAGATTTCTCGTTCGATGTCAACATGGCAGGGACTGTACACCACGATGGCAAGGATAAAGAAGAAAGCAGTCACTCCCGCGGCAAGGAAAAGGAGGGGGCCGACCCACGCGACCGGCCCCGATATGATGACAGACGGTACCTCACCGAGGAACAAGTGAGAAGCGTGCGATATCAACGACCACTCTCCACGCATCTCCTTAACAAATATGAGCATCAGTATGACCGACGTCGGCGGTACGATAGAGATGACGGAAGATATCATCGGTCTGACGTAGACAATGAAAGATATCGTCGGTATGATAGAGACGACGAAGGACATGAGCACCGCGCTAAGGGGAGGTCAAGGGAGCAGGAAGACATGGATAGACACTGGGACTGTCCTTTCTTTAAGCACTGCTGGGATTCAGGATTGAGCCGATTGCCCACAATCGATAACTGCCCTGAGTGTAGACGGCAGAAGAAGGACGCAGGAGAAGTTTCAGTTTTCAAGCGTCTAGGGCCCCTCCCACCACAGAACAAACGAGCTGAGTCATCTCAAGATGAAGACTTTGAGGAGTCAGAAGATGAAGAAGAGGATAGATACCACCGTCCAAGGTGGTGTCCTGATGGACTCAGCCACTCCCAAAAGCGTAGGGTTCAGCGGCTACGTAGCTTGGAGCAAGCCGAAGCGCAATACCTGCACACGTTGAGGAAAGCGCGGCCCGATCTGGCCGTAAAAATTCAGCAAACTTTGGACGAGGAGAGTCGTCCACATAAGAAAGAATGGCACCCCAAGCAAGTAAAAGCCGATGCGAGTACATCGGCTGGCACAAACATGGTGTTCATACTCCCATCGGAGTTTCGTGCTCCAGGAACCAAAGATGTGCCGATAGCACAGTTTGACTGCGGTCCACGGCCAGTTATCTTTGAAAATCCACGAGAGAAGGGCTATAAACATATGAAGGCCCTGTACCTAAAAGGTTATATCAATGGGCAGCCTGTCGGCAAGATGTTGGTTGACACGGGAGCGGCAGTCAATATAATGCCATATTCCATGCTACGGCGTTTGGGACGCTCTAGCGCAGACTTGATCAAGACCAACGTCACACTAAACGACTTCAACGGCCAAGCATCAGGGACGCAAGGCGTTCTGAACGTGGATCTAACCGTAGGCCGAAAGACCATCCCAACAGCATTTTCATCGTCGACAGCAAGAGCACCTACGCTGTCCTGCTAGGGAGGGATTGGATTCACGCCAACTGCTGCATTCCATCTACAATGCACCAATGCCTGATACAATGGGATGGAGATGAAGTGGAAGTCGTGCATGCAGACGACTCGATCGAGGTCTCAATAGCCGGCACGGACATTTGGGACTCGGAAGACCAAGAGCCACTCTCTGGAGTCAGTTTGGACGGCTGTGATCGCATTGAGGTTACAAAAAACGGGGTGAGGCTGGTCTTATCCACCGGCCTGACCGAGTAGCAAGAGCAACATCAACCGACGTACGTGGCAAGGCCGATCCCTGCGATCGGCCCCAAAAAATAAAAAGCGAGAATCTCACCTCAAGCATGTCATGTAGTCGTAGTAGGGAGACTCCCTCCTGTGGGGGAGCACAAATGAGTTGTAAACCTTCATTGAGCAATACAATCAACAAGGAGGCCGATTCTAGCAATCGGCCAAAATTATCCTCGCCATACGTTCTGCCTGTGTTCAGCATCGATCTAACAGGTGATGGAAAGCTAGGGTATGGGTTTACATCGGCTGATGAGCTAGAAGAGATTGACATTGGTCCTGGGGATAAGCCACGACCAACATTCGTCAGCAAAACCCAACTGATGTTCAGGTACAATTCTGGAATCGGATAATTGGAGAGCCGATACCTTCAATTACTTGAAAGATTCGGCTCGGGGGGGCACCCAATATGGAATAACGGACAATGAAATATGGGGCCGATGCGCGAAATCGGCCAGTAAAAAAATATACGATACAACATGATACAAGTACAGCCGGTGCACAGACATCGACTTCAGACTAAAAAGCCGATGCACAGCCATCGACTCTAGAGGTACAAGCTCAATTGAGCAGTTATCAGGTTACATAGAGAGGCTCTACTGAAGGAATGCCTCAAGGGCATGGAGGGCGTCAGCACGAACACGATCCACCTCGGCGATCTCGGCCTCATCATCTTCGTCCTTGCCTGTCACCGCCTGCTTGTTCGAGGCACGTATTTCGGCCGGATCAGTCTTCGGCTCAGCTTTGAGGCCTTCGCTTCCTCGCGGGAGTGGGCAATAAGAGCTTCCTTATCTTGGATGAGCTGTTTGGTTGCCCGGACCCTCTCTTCAAGGTCCTCCAACTCCTTTCGCAAGGTCTCAAGTTCAGCGAAGGCTCGACGAGTGGTGTCGGTTTTGGCGTCCAAAGCTGCCGTCTTCTCATTAAGCCGCTGACATTTGTCTGCAATATCGGCTTTCAACGGAAGCTGGGCGTGGCGTAGGTCGATTCTCTGACGAGCCAATTTCACCCTCGACCTGTAGGCAGACAGAGTCACAACTGGCCAGAGCTTCACCTGCAACGTCACCGGGAGGTGAGGCTGGATGTCTTCAAGAATGCTCTTCACTTCTTCGGGGTCTTCAATCAATGTATCAATCGAGGAGGAGAGCAGGGCCTTGAGATGCTGGAGTTTGCCATGTGTAGCGCTGGGTCCTGACTCCTTACTTGCTTTAGAAGTAGCTGGTTCGATGGATTCAGGGTCGAACGTTAGCAAGCTTGAGAGGTCATAACCCTGACAAACAACAAGAACAACGTCAGTATACAGCAAAAGAGAAGGGTAGAGCTAAGGGAAGGGACTGTACCTCTCCTAAGACCAGAGGGACAGCCGATGAAGAGGTGATCGGCTCTTGCGTTTCGGCTGCGGGCTTGGCCAAGTTGGCAACCTTGTCAGCTACACTTTTAGAAGTTGCTAGGTCCAGGGTGGCGGATGGCATCAGTACCTCCTCGACTTCGCCACTAGAGGTGTCATCAGTCTGCAAAGGAAGTGGTTGGCCGATGAGAACAGCAATGGGTTAGCGTGAAATATGAGTCAAGGAGAGTATGGAGGGTAATTACATTCGAAATCTCCTGGTTTAATGAAGAGGCTTGCGGTTCCTTGCGAGCTCTCTTGATGCATCGGCTCTTTGTGCGTAGACTGCCCTGCCCTGCTTTGATGGGGTTTTGGGAAGCAGCAGGTTCAGGAGCTGACCTTTTCTTGGAAGCCGACGGTGGCAAGTCCGGCCGGCTCGCGTGGTGGTCTTCCCGAGTTGCTCCGAGCTCGAGTCCCTTCGACCGGATCGTGTCTCCTCACCGGAGTTTTCTTCGGTAGAGGCCTGTAAAAGAAATACAAGCATGTTGCAGAAGCCTAGAAGGATAGATGAAATCAGCCAAGGCATGGATCAGCTTACGTGCAAACTTTCTTGAGCTGGAGCGGGGCTTTGGCGCTTCAAGGACTTCCTGGCAGCTACTTTCCTCACTACTGTTCTCGCCTTGACTGAGGCTCGGGGGGCAGCTGGCCCAGAAGATACTCTGCTCTTGGAAGCCGATTTTGGCGTCACCGGCTGGCTCTGCATCACAACCTTTTTCAAAGGTGGTGAGTTTTTGCAGAAGAGGACCACCGGAGCTGGTGGGAGGAATCTGAAGGGGGAGCCGTCATCATGTACATGTTCTGGACCGTCTTGTTGCTGCAAGGAGACAGAGCAAGGTTATAAAAGAAAAGAAATCATTGTAAGCCACTTCAAGATAATTCGTGAGTAGTGGTACCTGTTCTGCAGGGATATCATATTCGAGCATCAAGTTGTTTCAGCAATGGTCCCGAGCTCTCCCGAAGGCATGAGTCTTCCACATTGACCACCGGGTCTCAAAACCATCGGTTGATGAGGTAAAAGAGAGGTTGTGAGGAGTTGGGATGGCTAGAGCATCAAAGAAGGAGTAACACCTCGACCGGTGAGGACATCGTGCAGCTCGGCTCCGCTCCGTCAAGTGGTGAAGGAAGAAATGGGGAGATACCTGCCCAAGACCAAATTGCCGGGCTGCTACGACCGGCTGATAAGACTCATAACCAGGTTTGATGATCCTGTTTGAGGTGCTCATGCCAACTGGAAGGAAGCAGGGACGGTCATGATGGAGTACAATTGCCGGGTGCTGGCGTCATCGGCAAAGCTGTCTAGCCTGAAGGAGACTAGATTTTCAAAATTTTCAGACTCCGTATAAGGAAAGAAGAGAGGATTGTCCAGGCCTTGGTAGAAAATTCTGAACCACTCCAATGCTTCCTTGAGGGTCAGTTTACTACCTGGAAGGCTATATAGAGCTTGGCCGTAGCTAGTGCACCGGATTGGCTTCCCGTTAGTATCTGGAAAGGTGCACGTGGCCAAAGGTGGAAAGTTTGGGACATGGTTCTGGAAATACAGCTGGGCCCATAGCTGAATAAACCACTAGGGACCTCCTGTTTTGACTGTCTTTTGGGAAAACAGTTTGACAGACATTAGTTGGAGATATCGGTAGACCTCTCCAAGGAACAGTTTGCCGATGCCAAGCTGGGTGCCTCTGGCAAGTTCATAGGCCAAGGAAAGGTAATTCTTGGTTGGAGCAAGTGAAGGGCCATAGAATATGAAATGTTCCAACCAGAAATTCAGGAAGGCCGTGTGTTCTTTCTCTCTTACAGGGCCTTTGTTTTTCATGTGGCGCCGAAGATAAGCACCCCAGTTTGTGCACTCTGTTTTGGAAGAGAGTGTGAAAGGGACCTTTGGCAGCATAAAAGCAGAGGGGCTTGGGGATGCAATGTCTAGACCAGTGATCATGGCCACGTCTAGTAGGATTGGTGTCATGGGGCCATGGCCAAACATGAAGCAATTCAAAGCATCAGACCAAAAGTAGCCGATGGTTTTCAGAAGGTTTTCATGTTTCTCAAGGGGAGACAGTGATAAAGCTAAAGCATCGGCTATTCCTGCGGTTTCCCGTGTGGCTTGGTGAGTTTTGGATATTCTATTGTACCATGAAACCCAATCTTCGGGAGGATTAGGCCAGGCTCGTAAGCAGTCGGCCCAAGAAGTTAGATCTAAATTCTGGTTCACGAAGGGAATTCTATTGGCCTCGCATGAAATCAAATGGGCAGGACTCTCGGTAGAACGAGGGCCAAGACAGAGAGAGTTTGGAAGAGAAGGATGCGGCAGCAGAATGTCTGATACCTAGAAATTAATGACAGAATGAGACATTAATTCAGATGTTTGCTGTTAACTCTAGCACTATGCTCGGACAGCGAGGAGCGGTTGAGGATTACCTTCAGGCCAGAAACTGTAGCGTTGGCGTTGGATGATTCCGCCATTGGATTCACTGCGGGGTTGAATCTGCGCGATTGAGATCTGAGATTCGCGTGGCCGTGAGTTGGATCTGTTCTAGCGGCGATTTGGGGATCTGAGTTTGCTCTCTCGGATAAGGGTTGCAGGTTACCGTTTGAATAGGCAACTAATTTGGCCTTACTCGCGTTTTATGGTAAAGGCCGATGCGCTGCCATCGGCTCTTGGCGCGTTGACTTGCTTTGACAATCGGCAAAACTAATATGAAAGCAAAATCGACATAGAAACATTTTCTTCATTAATAAAGAGGGCTTTTGCAGAGAAGAGCCGATTGCTCAAGAAAGGAAGAACAAAAGAAGAGCCGATTACTACTACTAGTCCTATGCTAGTAGTCCCTAATCTAAGGGCCTTCGCTGCCCTCGTCGTCGCCTTCGTGGCTGCCGTCGGCGCTGCTGCCGGCGAGCTCCTCGTCGCTGCTGCCGTAGCCCTCGGCAGGGGCTTCTTCCTCGTTGTCGTCGTCGTCGTCATCCGACCCGGCGCGGAAGCGCTTCGCCGGCGGCTCGTCGGAGGAGGTGTCATCCTCCTCTTCCTCCCCTTCGTCGGAGGAGGTGAAGTCGTCCCACGAGAAGCGGTCGTCCTCGCTTCCCGCCTCCAGCTCCCCATCAACGAGGAACTGGAGGTCGTCTTCTCCGTCGGTCAAGGCCTTGTCATCCTCGGACCAGACGGAGGAATCGTGATCCTCCTTGTCCCACGTCGTTGGGGCGAGGATATCGTGTGCCGCCAACGAGCCCCACTCCGGCGTCGGCTCGCGAGAGGAAGAGGATAGGGAAGAAAGATCCGAGGAGGAGGAGGAAGAGTCCATGGAGCAGAGGAGGGCTTTTCGATGGCTAGTACGGAGCAAGGGGATGAAGGAGCGAACTGCTCGACGCGGTTAAATAAAGGGGATATAGTGGAGATTTAATGCTGCGGCAATTTCCGAGGACGTGGTGCCAAAACTGTCAAATCGTGCAGGGAAGTTGAGAAGGCAAGGCATCATGATGAAAGGATACTGCGACGGTTCTGCTCTGCCACGACGTGACCCTACGAAGAAAAACGAGTGGTTTTGAAATTATCATTGCCAAAACCAGGGGGGCATGTGTTATCACCAGATTTTAACCAAGTCCGGAGATGGGCCGTGATCAAAGAAGGGCTTAGAGGACATACATATGAAGTGTATCTGAATCGGCCTTGTGCGAGAATTTGGGCTAGATTGCACGTGTATCTGTATATTATGGTAGATTTAGAATTAAGAGATAAAGTTTAGTCGTACACAGCTAGGTTTATTCCTAAGATAGAAAGTCCACGGACTATAAATATGTACCTAGGGTTATTGAGAAAGAAGGACGATCACGTTCACAACAAACCAATCTAGGCGCATCGCCACCCCTTGTTTCAAGGGTTTCTCCCGGGTAAGCAACATGCTGCCTAGATCGCATCTTGCGATCTAGGCAGTATCAGTTTATTCGTTGTTGGTGTTGCTCGTGCTGAAACCTTTTTGATGCCGAGCAAAACCCTTATCGTGGATGTTTTGGGGTTGACGTCGATATTGTCATGATATGCTTGTTTAGCTACGCTACCCCTCGATATCTAGCTGCCCTTACACCTGTCTTAGGTGTAAGGGCAGCATCTTGCTTAATCTGTATTTAGTAGATCCGATCTGTTATAGTTGTTCCTTGTTTCTGAGGATTAGTTTGATATCCACATGGTTAGGCCTTGCAAACGGGTTGAACGATCCGGTAGTGCGTAAGGTATGGTTTATTAAGTCCTAGAGGGATTGTTCCGGGGATCAACTTCGTGTTGGTTTTTAGGCCTCTTTAGGACTGGTTTTCCATCATCTTACGTATCTGCTAGGCTCAACTATGCGTAGGACGTTCCGGTTATGCGGTGAAAACCCTAGACTATCGTAGATTGGTTTAGCTTGATATTGATAAAGCAGGATCCCCATGTCATTGTAAATCCAACGTGAATCATGGGGCAATCGGCTCTTTGAGCTGATCCACAGGGCAACCTAAGAGCCGACCGGGGCTCGTATTTAATGTTTACGTGTTTGCCATGCAGGAAACTAGTTGAAGCAATCCATCACCTTCCTGACCAGGTATATGTCAGGTGGCACGCCCTCGCATCAGCAGCTGGGACGTGTGCCGAAGCATTGCGGGCCGTTGCCCGAGGGACCAGGATCCACTAGCAGTCCTGGGAGCCTCCCGGCTCTCCGTGTTGCCCGTCGCTGCTCGCCGGTGGGTTTTGGTAGGCAACAGATATTCAACTGTTATGTCTCGCAAAAACAATCTTCCTGGGATTGCGATGTATGGCATAATAGGCATCTGGACTTAAAAATCCGGGTGTTGACAAGTTGGTATCAGAGCCATTGTTTGACCTTAGGAGACCCTAGTTAGAATGGACGTTTAAAAATCAATGAAGTGAATAGTTATGAAAAACATACTCACACTCTTACCCTTAAGATCTTTTTTCAAAACCCTAAGTTCATGCTCTTCCTTATAAGTTATTTAAAATTTTGAACACTTGCACTTCTCTAACTTACTCATCCAATTCCTCTACAGATGGAGCAGTTCACCCAGACCCAGTTTTACCAATTGGGAAACGGAGGAGGCCTTGTGTTCGAGAAGGACCTGATGGAGCTAGCTCTGTTTCTCGGACGCCCGTTCCCAGAGTTCTTTGGGGGTCAAGTCAACGACCAGCCCGGAGGACAGCTGCAGTGGGTCATCATCGCTGACCTATGCGGGAAGCTGGAGCCTCCCATGACCGAGAGGATCCAGTTCTCCTTAAGGGAGAACAACTGGGCGGACGGACTCGCTCGCGCCATGCAGGAAGCACTTGCCCGTCTGTGCGGGCAGAACCTGCCCCGTATTCGGGGAACTCGCTTCTTCCACCTTGCGAGGCACGACTCCATGGGAGCACCGATGGATCTGTCACCTCACCCCGAGGTGAAGCACCATGTGGAGCATCTCGACTTCATGCTGTGCGAGGCACGCATGGAGCTGGACAACTCCCGCGCATACGCCAACCACACCTACCTCCAGCTGGCTCAGCAAACTGAGACCATCAAGCTCCTTGCCAATGAGCGCAAGACTCTTCACCGCCAGAGTGCGAAGAAGGACTACACCATCTCTCGCCTCCGCGCCAAGATCGCCTCACTGAAGGAGACCATCCAGGACCAGGAAGACCAGCTCAAGGACCTGGAGGGAGAAGGAGAAGGAGAAGACATCCAAGGAGATGGATACTCCTACGTGAGCAACGACGATGACTACGAGGAGGAAGAAGAGGAAGACCTGGCTTTCCACCCCGATGTGGATGGCCATGAGTACCTGGAAGCCGGGATGGATGATTCCTTCCCGATCAATGTTGATGAGGAGTAGTTCACACGAGCACTTTGAGTAGGTGTGAGTTGTATCGGTCCCTTGTATCGTAGAACAGTGAAATGGTTCTTCAAACCATCCGGTGTGTTAGTTTGTAATGTGTGCTCCTTGATTGAATAAAAGTGTGTTTAATTTCATCATATCAAGAACTCAAGTTTTAAACTTTGAACTTTACCCAAAATAAGCCATAGAAATTTCCCTCTCGTCTCATGATCTATCTCAATGTTCAGATGGCCCCTCCAACTCGCAGCACCAATCAGGATGCGATGATGCAGATGTTGCATATGATGATGTCAGATAGAGAGGCTGAAAGAGCTGAAAGGCAAGCCAATATCGCTACACTGCAACAGATCGCTCAGAACAACCAAGTCCATGGAAACCATGATCACCCAGGATCCAAGCTGAAGAACTTCCAGAACACTAACCCACCTGTGTTCAGCAAGACTGAAGAGCCCCTTGATGCTGATGATTGGCTCCAAACCATGGAGAACAATCTTGAAGTTGTCGGAGTGGAAGCCAATGATAAGGTGCTGTTTGCTACGCACTACTTGGCAGGACCTGCACGAGCCTGGTGGACGAGTGCCCGTGCATTGAATGCCGGACAGATGATGACTTGGGCAGATTTCAAGCTCAAGTTCAGCAAGTATCACGTGCCACCGGGTCTCGATCAAGAAGATGAGGGACGAGTTCGGGGAACTCAAGCGAGGCGTGAATGACCGTGGTGGAATACCGTGACAAATTCCTCACTCTGTCAATGTACGCCCCGGATGAGACCGATACCACCGAGAAGAGGAAGGAGAGATTCTTGAACGGACTGCACGATGAGATGCAGACTGTGCTGGTCAACATTCCTTTTGCTGACCTTGAAGCCCTGGTTGACTCCGCCATCCAAATGGAGGGCAAACTGAACCAAGCCAACGAGAACCGCATGATGCACCAGAGTGGGCCCAGCAATACCCCAAGGTATCGCCCCATCTCAAGCGGAGGGTTTGCCCCAAGAAACAACAAGCCCCAGATGCAGATATCACATCCGGGTTTTCAGAACCGGAGTGGAGGACACCCTAGGCCAGGAGGCCACCACAACAACAACAACAACCCCCACCATGCCAACACCAACCACTTCAAACGCGCCCCGATGAGAGCTCCCGGCAACAGCAACCCCAATAACTCCAACACTGGTCCGAGGACTGGGAGCAACGCTATCCCCGTCACTCCCAAGGACAAGGCCACAATCACTTGCTATGAATGTGGGATTGTGGGACACTACTCCAACGAGTGCCCCAAAAGGTTGGCCAAGATTGCTGCCAACACCGCTGCACCTGCTCAGCAGCAACGCCGTGTCACCAACGGCAAGAAGTTTGCCCCCAACAACCGCAACGGCCGCCTCTTTCACATGAGTGCGGAAGAAGCCCAGGAAGCGCCAGATGTCGTGCTGGGTATGTTCTCTGTTAATTGAGTCCCTGCAAGAGTGTTGTTTGATTCTGGAGCATCGCATTCGTTTGTTACTGAAGATTTTGCATGCACTAGTAAGATTCAACCCATCAGTTTGAAGCATGTCATGATAGTTCAAATACCTGGTTCAACTACAAAAGCTAGAAAAGTTTGCAAAGATGTACCCATCATAATTCATGAAATAGATTTTTATGCAAATTTGATTGTTCTGGGAGAAAAAGGTTTGGAAGTAGTACTGGGTATGGATTGGATGTCCAAACATCATGGACTGATTGATTGTGCCAAGAAGGCCATCACCATGACTAGTAGCACCGGAGTGTTAGTAGAACACATATCTGAAAGACTGCCCAGAAAGTTTACCTGCAACCAGAGTTTAGCCAAGCCTACCTTGGATCAGATCAGGGTCGTATGTAGATACCCTGATGTGTTTCCGGATGATCTACCCGGTATGCCCCCAGATCGGGATATCGAGTTTATCATTGAGTTAATCCCTAGAACAGGAACCATAGCCCAGAGAGCTTATAGCATGAACCCGGCAGAGTTAGTGGAGCTGAAGAAGCAACTGGATGATATGCTTGCCAAAGGTTTGATCCAACCAAGTGCATCACCTTGGAGATCGCCAGTTTGGTTTGTGGATAAGAAGGATGGTGCCAACCGTTTATGTACGGATTACCGTAAGCTTAACGATGTCACCATCAAGAACAAATACCCCTTGCCAAAGATAGAAGACCTGTTTGACCAGCTGACCGGTGCCAAAGTGTTCTCTAAGATTGATCTTAGGACTGGTTACCATCAACTGAAGATTCGTGCAACTGATATTCCCAAAACTGCCTTCACCACCAGATATGGGTTGTATGAGTACAACATCATGTCATTTCGATTGACCAATGCTCCCGCTTACTTCATGAACCTCATGAATAAGATCTTCATGAACTTCTTGGACAAGTTTGTCGTTGTTTTCATTGACGACATCCTAATCTACTCCAAGTCCGAGGAAAAACATGAGCAACACCTGGAGATCATCCTAGAAACCCTTAGACAGCACAAGTTGTATGCCAAGTACAGTAAATGTGAGTTTTGGTTGAAGGAAGTAGGATTCCTGGGACACATCTTGTCTGCAGGAGGAATTGCCGTTGATCCCGCAAAGAAGACCGTTGCAGAATGGACAGTCCCAACCACTCAGACTGAAGTCCGTGCATTTCTGGGATTAGCCGGATACTACCGCAGATTTGTTGAAGGATTCTCAAGCATAGAAAGACCAATGACTCAACTGTTGAAGAAGGACAAGAAGTTTGAATGGACTGACAAATGTGAAGAGAGCTTCCAGAAGCTCAAGACAAGGTTAACCACAGCCCCAATCCTGATCATGCCGGACATCACCAAGCCATTTGACGTGTACTGTGACGCCTCCAAGATTGGTCTTGTATGTGTGTTGATGCAAGAAGGCAAAGTGATATCATATCTGTCTAGGCAACTGAAGCAACATGAGCAGAATTACCCAACCCATGATCTAGAGCTTGCAGCAGTTGTGTTAGCCCTGAAAGTTTGGCGTCATTACCTCATGGGTAATCGATGCGAGATCTATTCGGATCACAAGAGCTTGAAGTATATCTTCACCCAGAAGGAGCTGAATATGAGGCAAAGAAGATGGTTAGAGTTAATCAAGGATTACGATATGGAAATTCACTACCACCCCGGCAAGGCCAATGTGGTAGCGGATGCTTTGAGTAGACTGCCGTGTCAGTTGAACTCCATGATCGCCGAAGAGAAACCTAGTTTGCATCAAGAATTTTTAGCAGTTTAGAATGGAGCTAGTTAGTGAAGGATTCCTAGCAAGCATTGAACTCCAACCTACCTTGATTAGTCAGATAAAGGAAGCTCAGAAGGGAAATGCTAGTATTGACGGAATCAAGAGCCAAATAGCTGCAGGAAAGGCACCAGGATTCACCAAAGATGAAGAAGGAGTGCTTTGGTACAACGGATGCCTATGTGTGCCGTCAGATTCAGAGTTGAAGCAAGTTATCCTGAAGGAAGCCCATGACACCCTTTACTCCATTCATCCCGGAGGAACCAAGATGTATCAAGATTTGAAGGAACAATTTTGGTGGCATGGAATGAAGAGAGAAATCAGGAGCTACATCGCCAAGTGTGATATCTGTCAGCGAGTCAAAGCAGAACATCAATGACCCACAGGATTGCTGCAGCCCCTGCAGATTCCCGAATGGAAGTGGGATTCGGTAGGAATGGACTTCATCACCGGATTGCCCAAATATAGTAAAGGAAATGATTCTATTTGGGTAGTGGTCGATAGATTGACCAAGGTCGCTCATTTCATCCCCGTCAAGACCACCTACCAAGGACCAAAGCTAGCTGAGTTGTATATCTCACGGATAGTCACCCTGCACGGAACTCCGAAGTCAATCGTGTCAGATAGAGGATCCCAATTCACCTCAAGATTCTGGCAGAAAGTACATGAAGGACTAGGAACCCGACTGAATTTCAGCATCGCCTATCACCCGCAGACTGATGGACAGACTGAACGAGTCAATCAAATACTGGAAGATATGTTGAGAGCATGTGTGCTAGAGTATGGATCTAAGTGGGAAGATTGCCTGCCCTACGCAGAATTTTCGTACAACAACAGCTATCAAGCCAGCTTGCAAATGGCCCCCTTTGAAGCGTTGTACAGAAGGAAGTGCCGTACCCCTCTAAATTGGTCGGACGTCGGAGAGAGCCAAGTGTTTGGACCAGATATTCTCCGAGAAGCTGAAGAGAAGGTGCACAAGATTCGCGAGTACCTCAAGACAGCCCAATCAAGACAGAAGAGCTACGCTGACAAGAGACACCGAGAGATGACCTTCGAGATCGGAGATTTTGTGTATCTCAAGGTATCACCCCTTAAAAGAATGCAGAGATTCCAGCTTAGAGGAAAGCTTGCACCCCGGTATGTTGGACCCTTCAAAGTCCTGAGTCGCCGAGGAGAAGTGTCTTATCAACTGGGATTACCGGAGGAAATGTCAGCGGTACACAATGTGTTTCACATCTCATTACTCCGGAAATGCTTGGAAGTGCCAGAGAAGACCGAGGTTTTCAAGAACATCGATCACCGAGCTGTGGATATCAACTCAGACTTGACCTATCGCGAAGTACCTATTCGCATCTTGGAAGAAGCCTTCAGAACCACCCGCACCAGGAGTATCAAGTTTCTGAAGATCCAATGGAGTAACCATACCGAAGAAGAAGCCACTTGGGAACGAGAAGACTTCATGAGGACTGAATACCCAGATCTCTGATACGTCTCCAACGTATCTATAATTTCTGATGTTCCATGCTAGTTTTATGACAATACCTACATGTTTTGTTCACACTTTATATCATTTTTATGCATTTTCTGGAACTAACCTATTAACAAGATGCCGAAGCGTCGGCTCTGTTTCTCGCTGTTTTTGGTTTCAGAAATCTTACACAGGAAATATTCTCGGAATTGGACGAAACAAAAGCTAAACTTCCTATTTTCCTCGGAGGGTTCCAGAACATCGAAGGAGAGTCGGAGGCGGCCAGCAGGGGACCCACACCACAGGGGGGCACGGGCCCACCCCTAGCCGCGCCGCCATGTGGTGTGGGCACCCCCTGGCCCCTCCGAGGCTGCCCTTCCACCTTTATATTCTCTCCGTCGCGAAAACCCTAATGAGTAAAGCCATATTCCATGAAGAGTTCCGTAGCCTCCGGCATCGCGAAGACAAGTTTCGGGGGACATAATCTCTGTTCCGGCACGCCGCCGGGACGAGGAATTGCCCCCGGAGTCATCTCCATCGACACCACCACCATCTACATCGCCGTTGCTGTCTCCTATGATGAGGAGGGAGTAGTTCTCCCTCGAGGCTGAGGGCTCTACCGGTAGCTATGTGGTTCATCTCTCTCTCCCATGGTGTGATCTTTATGTGATCATGAGCTTTGTATCACTATTAATCTATGTGCTACTCTAGTGATGTTATTAAAGTAGTCTATTCCTCCTCCATGATGTAAAGGTGACAAGTGTGTGCATCATGTAGTACTTGGCGTAGGTTATGATTGTAATCTCTTGTAGATTATGAAGTTAACTATTACTATGATAGTATTGATGTGATCTATTCCCCCTTTCATAGCTATTGGTGATAGTGTGTATGCTATGTTAGTACTCGGTCTAAATTGCAACGGTCTATTATGCACTCTAGAGGTTACTTTAATATGAACTCCGGATGTTGTGGAGCTTGTTTACTCCGGCTTGAGGTGTGCTTTTGTAGCCCTACACAATTAATGGTGTTTGTTATCCAATAAGAGAGTGTGAGAAAGTAGCATTTATTTATTTAGTTATGTGATCATTGTTGAGAGTGTCCACTAGTGAAAGTATGATCCCTAGGCCTTGTTTCCAAGCATTGAAAAACCGTTTCCAACAAGTTCTGCTACATGTTTGCTTTCTGCCATTTTTATTTCAGATTGCAATTACTACTTATAATCATCCATATTACTTGTATTTCACTATCTCTTCGCCGAACTAGTGTACCTATACATCTGACAAGTGTATTAGGTGTGTTGGGGACACAAGAGACTTCTTGTATCTTAATTGCAGGGTTGCTTGAGAGGAATATCTTTGACCTCTACCTCTCTGAGTTCGATAAACCTTGGGTGATTCACTTAAGGGAAACTTGCTGCTGTTCTACAAACCTCTGCTCTTGGAGGCCCAACACTGCCTACAGGAATAGAAGCGTGCGTAGACATCAAGCTATTTTCTGGCGCCGTTGCCGGGGAGGTAAGGTAAAAGGTATTCACATCCTCCGACTACTAAGCTATTTCCTAGCACTGTCGCCGGTGTGTGAGTGCTCGAAGGTATCTCCTTTAAATTCTGCAATTATATCTTTTTGTTTCTTGTTTTTATTTTCACTAGTTAGGCTTAATGGAAAACAACAACAAAATTAGAGATCATTATGGACTTTATCTTAAAAAACCCATGGAACTTTGTTTGCAAAATAGTTGTAGCAATGTTATTAGCATGAACTCTTTGAACACTATTATTGCTAATGCTATGGAAGAATTTAAGCTTGGGGAGGTCGGTTTTGATGAAAATGATCTCTTTAGTCCCCCAAGTTTTGAGGAGAAAATTTTCTTTGATGATACTTTGCCTCCCATTTATGATGATTATAATGATAGTGGTATTCTGGTGCCACCTACTATGGAGGATAAAGTTTATTATGATTATACCATGCCTGTAATTTATGATGATTACAATGATGGTTATGATAGTTTTACTCCCACTATTACTAATAAAATTGATTATGCTTATGTGGAGAGTAATGATACTTTTATGCATGTAGCTCATGATAAGAATGTTTCATGTGATAGTTATATTGTGGATTTCATCAATGATGCTACTGAAAGTTATTATGAGAGAGGGAAACATGGTTATAGGCATCTTAGTAATATTAAGTTTCCCCTCTTTATGTTGAGAATCTTAAAGTTGAACTTGTGTTGCCTTTTTATGCTTGTTGCTATGTGCTTTCAGTACTTGTTCCCTTACAAGATTCCTTTTCATAGCAAGTGGGTTAGACTTAAATGTGTTTTGAATTTGCTTTTTGATGCTCTCTTTTGCTTCAACTCTTATTTCTTACGACAGCATCATTAAAATTAATGAGCCCATCTTAATGGCTATAAAGAAAGCACTTCTTGGGAGATAACCCATGTTTTTTATTTTGCTACTGTTTTGTTGTGTCTTGGAAGTTGTTACTACTGTAGCAACCTCTCCTTATCTTTATTTTCTTGTATTGTTGTGCCAAGTAAAGTCTCTAATAGAAAGTTGATACTAGATTTGGATTTCTGCGCAGAAACAGATTTCTTTGCTGTCACGAATTCGCGTTTTTCTCTCTGTAGGAAACTCGTAAAATCTTGAAAAAATTCACGCGTGATACTCAGATATGTACGCAACTTTCATTAGTTTTGAGTTTTCTGATCCGAGCAAGTTAAGTGCCTCGAAAAAATTCGTCTTTACGGACTGTTCTGTTTTGACAGATTCTGCCTTTTATTTCGCATTGCCTCTTTTACTGTGTTGAGTGGATTTCTTTGCTCCATTAAATTTCAGTATCCTTGGGTAATGTCCAGAAGTGTTGGTAATGATTGTGTCCATTCTGAACATGTGAATTTTTGATTATGCACTAACCCTCTAATGAAGTTTATGAGAAGTTTGGTGTGGCGGAAGTTTTCAAGAGTCAAGAGAGAAGGGTGATATAATGTGATCAAGAAGAGTGAAGAGCCTAAGCTTGGGGATGCCCCCGTGGGTCACCCAAGCATATTTCAAGAAGACTCAAGCGTTTAAGCTTGGGGATGCCCAAGGCATCCCCTTCTTCATCAACAACTTATCAGGTCATCTCTAGTGAAACTATATTTTTATTCCGTCACATCTTATGTACTTTACTTGGAGCGTCTGTTTGCTTTTATTTTTTGTTAGTGTTAGAATAAATTCAGATCCTAGCAATCCATGTGTGGGAGAGAGACATGCTCCGCTTTTTCATTTGAACACTTGTGTTCTTCGTTTTACTTTTAATGTTCAATGGCGAAAGTTGATCGCTTCACTTATTGCTATTTGGTTGGAAAAAGAGAATGCTTCATGTGGTAATTGGTATATTATCTTGAATAATTTGATACTTGGCAATTGTTTTGAGCTCTCAAGTAAATAATGTTTAAGCTCTTGCATCATGTAGTTTAAATTTATTAGTGGAGAACTACTGTAGAGCTTGTTGAAATTTGGTTTGCATGATTGGTCTATCTAAGGTCTAGATATTTTCTGGTAAAAGAGTTTGAACAACAAGGAAGACAGTGTAGAGTCTTATAATTCTTGCAATATGTTCTTATGTAAGTTTTGCTGTACCGGTTCATACTTGTGTTTGCTTCAAACAACCTTGCTAGCCAAAGCCTTGTACTGAGAGGGAATGCTTCTCGTGCATCCAAAACCTTGAGCCAAAACCTATGCCATTTGTGTCCACCATATCTACCTACTATGTGGTATTTCCTGCCATTCCAAGTAAATACTTTATGTGCTACCTTTAAACAATTCAAAAGCTATTATCTCTTATTTGTGTCAATGTTTTATAGCTCATGAGGAAGTATGTGGTGTTTATCTTTCAACCTTGTCATTTACTTCGACGTGACTTTCACCAATGGACTAGTGGCATATACATCCGCTTATCCAATAATTTTGCAAAAAGAGCTGGCAACGGGGTGCCCAGCTCCAATTAATTAACTTTCATTAATAATTCTCTTCACATGTTTTTCCCTGATCTATCAGTAAGCAACTTAATTTTGCAAATAGACACTCCTCCATGGTATGTGAATGTTGGAAGGCACCCGAGGATTCGGTTAGCCATGGCTTGTGTAAGCAAAAGGTTGGGTGGAGTGTCCTCAATAATGAAACTAAAATACATATGTAAACAAAAGAGAAGAGGGATGATCTACCTTGCTGGTAGAGATAACGTCCTTCATGGGAGCCGCTCTTGAAAGTCTGGTTGATAAGGTAGTTAGAGTGCCCACTACCATTCGTTGACAACAACGAACACCTCTCAAAACTTTATTTTTATGCTCTCTATATGATTTCAAAACTTAAAAAGCTCGAGCACATGATTTAATCCCTGCTTCCCTCTGCGAAGGGCCTTTCTTTTACTTTATGTTGAGTCAGTTTACCTACTTCTTTCTATCTTAGAAGCAAACACTTGTGTCAACTGTGTGCACTGATTCTTATATGTTTACTTATTGCACTTGTTATATTACTTTGTGTTGACAACTATCCATGAGATATACATGTTACAAGTTGAAAGCAATTGCTAAAACTTAATCATCCTTTGTGTTGCTTCAATTCCTTTTACTTTGAATCTATTGCTTTATGAGTTAACTCTTATGCAAAAAATTTGATGCTTGTCTTGAAAGTACTATTCATGAAAAGTCTTTGCTATATGATTCAGTTGTTTAATCATCATCTTTACCATTGCTTTGAATCACTTCATTCATCGCATATGCTTTACAATAGTGTTAATCAAGATTATGTTGGTAGCATGTCACTTCAGAAATTATCCTTGTTATCGTTTACCTACTCGAGGGCGAGTAGGAACTAAGCTTGGGGATGCTTGATACGTCTCCAACGTATCTATAATTTCTGATGTTCCATGCTAGTTTTATGACAATACCTACATGTTTTGTTCACACTTTATATCATTTTTATGCATTTTCCGGAACTAACCTATTAACAAGATGCCGAAGTGCCAGTTCCTGTTTTCTGCTGTTTTTGGTTTCAGAAATCTTACACAGGAAATATTCTCGGAATTGGACGAAACAAAAGCCAAACTTCCTATTTTCCTCGGAGGGTTCCAGAACATCGAAGGAGAGTCGGAGGCGGCCAGCAGGGGACCCACACCATAGGGGGGCGCGGGCCCACCCCTGGCTGCGCCGCCATGTGGTGTGGGCACCCCTGGCCCCTCCGAGGCTACCCTTCCGCCTATATATTCTCTCCGTCGCGAAAACCCTAACGAGTCAAGCCATATTCCACGAAGAGTTCCGTAGCCACCGCCATCGCGCAGACAAGTTTCGGGGGACATAATCTCTGTTCCGGCACGTCGCCGGGACGGGGAATTGCCCCCGGAGTCATCTCCATCGACACCACCGCCATCTTCATCGCCGTTGCTGTCTCCTATGATGAGGAGGGAGTAGTTCTCCCCCGAGGCCGAGGGCTCTAACGGTAGCTATGTGGTTCATCTCTCTCTCCCATGGTGTGATCTTTATGTGATCATGAGAATCTATGTGCTACTCTAGTGATGTTATTAAAGTAGTCTATTCCTCCTCCATGATGTAAAGGTGACAGTGTGTGCATCATGTAGTACTTGGCGTAGGTTATGATTGTAATCTCTTGTAGATTATGAAGTTAACTATTGCTATGATAGTATTGATGTGATCTATTCCCCCTTTCATAGCTATTGGTGACAGTGTGTATGTTAGTACTCGGTCTAAATTGCAACGGTCTATTATGCACTCTAGAGGTTACTTTAATATGAACTCCGGATGTTGTGGAGCTTGTTTACTCCGGCTTGAGGTGTGCTTTTGTAGCCCTACACAATGAATGGTGTTTGTTATCCAACAAGAGAGTGTGAGAAAGTAGCATTTATTTATTCAGTTATGTGATCATTGTTGAGAGTGTCCACTAGTGAAAGTATGATCCCTAGGCCTTGTTTCCAAGCATTGAAACACCGTTTCCAACAAGTTCTGCTACATGTTTGCTTGCTGCCATTTTTATTTGAGATTGCAATTACTACTTATAATCATCCATATTAATTGTATTTCACTATCTCTTCGCCGAACTAGTCCACCTATACATCTAACAAGTGTTTATTAGGTGTGTTGGGGACACAAGAGACTTCTTGTATCTTAATTGCAGGGTTGCTTGAGAGGAATATCTTTGACCTCTACCTCCCTGAGTTCGATAAACCTTGGGTGATTCACTTAAGGGAAACTTGCTGCTGTTCTACAAACCTCTGCTCTTGGAGGCCCAACACTGTCTACAGGAATAGAAGCGTGCGTAGACATCAATCTCTTTAGTACCTAGTTTTCTTTAAGATCTCGGGACGAGATCTTTTGTAAGGGGGAAGGGTTTGTAACATCCCAAGTTTCAACATAATAAAGAGATGGGAATTTCAAATACTCAAATTTTACAACTAATAAAAACTTTTATTTGCATCTAGTGCTACATATAGTGATCATGCATTATTGTGTGCCATTACCATGATGATTGTTTATGTGATGATCAATTGAGCTTAAACCCTAGTTGATGATCATAGCCCCTCAATTTGAGTGAAATAAAGAAAATAGAAAAATACCACATTCACTCACATACACATTTAGCCAATTTTTCAAATCATCAATCAAGGCCACCATTGCTTGTGCCATTGCTTGTGAAACACTAATATATGAATAACAAACACATTTGCATCAAAGAAACAAAATTCAAATCAAAGGAAATAACAAATTTCACTTACATATGATAATTGTCAAAATTGGAGTTTATAAAATGTTGCCCACTTTGCACCCCTGGTTTGGAAGATTCTTAAACCAAAACCCCTCACTTCTTTCCACCTCATCCAATACCATGTCAAGATGAACATTTTTGGTGTTGACCATTAGGATTGACTCTGCCTAGTTTGACCTTTATAAATGAGACAAGTGGCAACATTCAAACAAAGAGAAGATCACCTCAATTTTGAAACTTTGCAAACTAGCACCAAATTGCACACCACCACCACCATTCTACTCCATAAATTACTCAAATACATTCCACCAAAGAGATTTGAAAAAATCGAACAAAACTTTCATGCGGCCATACTGTCGAACACCTTGCGGGCAGAAATTCAGTTTGGTCATACACTCTATTATCCACCAGATTTTCGACTAAACCCCTTTTGATCAGACATGATCATTGATCCTCTACACCTCCTGCATCACTGCCAGTACTTGCTTGTGGTTATTAAAGTCTGGAGAGGGCAAAACAATGTCATGCCGTGCACCATGCCGGCCCTCATGCACTCCACCTCTCTGAGCTCTTCTCTCCTTTTCTTCTTGTCCTGGAGAATCCTTCTGCATCACTGATGATCACCCTGCACGGCCCAAGCTCGCGCGAGGCTGGCATTGGCCAAGCCAGAGCGTGCCCAGCACGCCCAGGCATGCCAGCCCGGCATGATCACCACGCTCTGGGCGCGCCAGAGCATGGGCTCGTCCAGTTGCCTCCGTCAACCCCTACCCCTCTATCTCTGCATCGAGCACCGCCACCCCACCCTCTAGCTCGTAGACACGCTCAAGTGCGCGCAGAGGCACCGTCGCCGTCATCCTCGTCGCAGTTTGGCCGCCAGTACCGTGACAGACATTGCATGCGCCCGATCGATCCCGTCACCCTTTTTCAGCGCCAGAGAGACGTTGAGCATCGCCATGCCGTTGCCAATCGACTGCCTTCCTTGCCTTGGCCTTTCGAGCACCGGAGACGCCGCGCCATGCTCGACCCTCCTCAGCACCCTCAGCACCCTCGCGATTCTATAAATAGAGCTCCCCCGCTCCTCCATTGTGATGACCCAGCGTACCACTGCATGGTGTAGTACACAAGTCGTTGACATAATACAAGTGAAACACCGTTCCACTCATATTACATCTCTCAGAGTGGTACAACAGAAACATATGCGAGTCCAAGGTATGTCTATATAAAGATACACAATCTGTTTACGTGAAGATCAACACAGCCTCCTACTTTACAGGTGAGGTAAAACTTCAAATAAAGCTCCGGAAGAACGACTCGTAGCCTAAGCTATTGCTAACTCAAGCTCTTAGAGATAACTCGGCTTACTACAGAATTCTAGCTACTTAGGTGCTAGGATTAGGGAAAGGTTCCCTTCTAGTACTAGTCTAAGTTTCCACTCTAGTTGATGCGAAGTTGACTCCATTGACTTCTTTGATTTTATTCTTCATCTTGTTGCAGTTGACTTCTTTGTCTTCGAGTTCCACGGTAGTTTCTCCTTCGGTGCCTCCACATAGCTAAGCAGGGGATTTAAGAGTGGGATGAGTACGAGCGTACTCAGCAATTTCATATTAGGGAATAGGTGTATCATGCACTAGCTACAGCCACAGACCAGAAAGTCATAGGCGAATGCAAGTTTTCATAATCATTTCTTCAAAAGGTTTATTTTATTCTGAAAACTATGCCCGTCAGTCTTCACAGGTTGACTAGAACTTCATGGAGTTCCTTTCCTGCCGCGTTCGCAGTTCCCTTCCCGGAACAAGGAGTGACAGTCACAATTCAGTATCCTCTGCAGAGGTGCGTTACTTTTCCCATAAGAGAACTTATCCTTGATACCTTACCGAGACGCGTTCTCGTCCACACTTCCTTGGTGTGGGGCCGGTGTAAGATCCAAGCCAATCACTCGCCTTCTCCGCGACCCCGTGGACCCACCCTTTTGTAAGTCCTGTCCTCTCCTATATCTATGGGTAGACTAACACAGGCACTTGTTCTCTCCTATATCTAATGGTAGACTGTGCCGGACCACATGTCCCCACCTTTACCAAAGATAGACTGATCCGAACAACTTATGTGCCCTGTTCTATACACCATAGATAGACTGATCCGGACAACCCTTACAATCCTTCATAGACCGATAATAAGTCTACCCTCTCCTATATCTAATGGTAGACTGTGCAGGACCACATGTCCCCACCTTTACCAAAGATAGACCGATCCGGGCAACCCTTATCACTAGTCCGTTGGCATGCGAGAGGGAAAAGATACAGACTGACTTCCCCGCAGCCATTATAGATCTTATGGTCAACGCGATATGTACGGCGCTAGAATCACCGGACGGCATTGGTACTTAATCCTAGATGAATAGTACCCGTGCAATGGAACCTCCACCAATCAACACATACCATGGTTCCATTGCCCACCACATAGTCATATTCATAATTGTAAAATAATATTTGCTTTTCAATGCAAGAGTGATAAGTATAGTACTTTGCATATAATTTGATAAAAATAATCAAATGACATGAGCAAGCGATGAACTTGCCTTTCTTGACTGCAAGATTATGCAGGCAAAAGCTTCGATACGTGAGAACTCCAAATTCTGAAATACCATCATTGTCCGGTAAGGACAATGTTTAAAGAATTGGCAAATATGCTATAATGCATAGTATGAGATGCAATCGTCCCGAGCGTAACCTAACCTCGATGATTTAGGATGAATGAGTTGTAAAGATTTCTTTAGTGTGTGTTGCACTTTTAGGATGGTTCTCAAACAAGGTTCTTATTAGGGTTGGTGATATTAATAGCATAAACAAGTGATATAATGCATCATAACAATCATACACATAAAGAATAGTGGTGGAACAATATGTAAAGAACAGGTTGTCAATTTTTAAGTTCTATGATGTATGGTTGAGGATTATATGTATTATACTTTAAAAGAATAACTTTTGAAGAACATGTTGATTAAGAAATAATAAGTATTTCAAATAAGAACTATGGCTTCTATGGTTTGATTGACATCCGTACTTCAAAAGAATAACTTTCGAAGAACATGTTAAATAAGAACAAGAATTACTACGAATAGGAGCTATGGCTTCTAGGGATTACTAATGGGTTTATTTAGTTTACTAATAGGAACTAGTTGGTTCTTAACTTGGAATGGGTTTATATGTAGCAAATATTGGTAGGGTTATTATTATGGTTTCCCATATACATCATATCAAAGGATGGTTATTAAGATGGTTCCATAGGTTTGTTATTAGGTTTACTATGGTTTCACAACTGCTTCATTAAGTGATCTCTAATTGCTTCTAAACTAAATGGTTTATAATTTCTTTAATAGGTTTAGTTGGATAGGAGCATGTGATATGCACAACTACACAGAATGGGTATTAGGATTTGTGACTATGGTTCTGCTAGGATATGATATTTGAGGTTGATTCCATGGGGTGATACTAAGAATGATGGTTAATGGTGATATATGGGGTTAACAAGCTAGGGTTGGCTCTTAAGTGGTAATAGTGGATCATGAGCATGCATTCATTTGTTTCTTACTAGGGTTTTAGAATTACTACTAAAGTGGAATGATCACAAGGTTAAATTTTTAGGGTTTTTAGAATTGAAACTATTTGAGATGAGCACATGAAATAATGGAATCCAGATTCTAACTTATATTGAAATTAGGGTTTCTAAATTATGATACAATTCTTAAAATAATAGTTGGTACTAGAATTATTGTGATTAAGTAATTTTAACAAAATTAATATTAGCCTTAGCATTTAATTATTTCAAAAGGTTTAGAAATTAAGACATATATTATTAGGGTTTAATTTCCAGAGTTAGGGTTTTATAATTATGATTAGGTTTTAGAAATAATAATTTGCTAATTAAAAATGTTTGAGTTCACAATATTTAAGCTACCAAATTAATATTGGTTTTTAATATTTTCTTGATTTATTATTATAGAAATTTAGAATTTTCAAATTAGGGTTTATGAATTACCACTAATAATTAAGTTAATGCAAATATGATAAATAAAATTAATCTTAACATTTTACTTAGTTACTGAATAGTTAAAATTTAATTTTTAAACTTAACTATTTATTGAATTCAAATTGTATTTTAAATATTTGAAATGGCATAATTAATAAAGAAGCTAAAAATAAATGAATTTTTATTTTGACACACATTTTTGTTTTATATTTTATTTGAATAGAGTTTATTTTTGTGAGCATTTTGATATATTATTTATATTTTTGTGAGTTGAAATGAATTTTCTATGATTTTGCAAAGTTTCAGCAATTTACTGGTTTTTAAATTAAACAACAAATACTAAACATACCGATTCAGATCTAGCCCTAGACACTGACTGGTGGGGCTTGTGTCCACGTTGGCTGCCACGCAAGCAAGGACCGGTCAAAGTGGACTAGGACCTTTGACCTCACCGGCGGTTAAACGCCGGCGGTCAGCAGATGGTGGCGCCGCCGATTTACGGCCTCCCGGGATGCGCGGCTAGGCTCTATCGAACGAGTACAACGAGACGAAGCGACTGGTGGTGTTGGTTTGGCAAGGGGATCACCGGAGCTTCGCCGGCGATGGGTACTGCGGCGGTGCTACTCCGGCCAACATGCGAATTAGGGCTACGAGCGATGCCAGGAAGCGAGAGTAGGTGCGATAGATGCGTATGCTCACCCTGAAGCTCAAGGTGTGGTCGGCTCCGGCGATGGTTGACGGAGACGACAGCGATTGGAGCTTTCCCGGCGATGTGCTGCAGAAGGGAACGCCGAAATTGAGCCGCTTCCTTGCCCCCCTTGATGCTCTGCTCCTCCAGGGTGCTCCTTGAGTCCGAGCGCTCCTCCTGGACCACACGCCGGAGGCTGGGGTGGCCTCCTCCGCCGTGTTCTTGATCAACGCCGGTGACAGAGAGTGGATGAGCATGATAGATAGAGAGGTTCTGGGAAGAAATGGATGGGCGGTGAGGTGCTAGGGTTTCAGTGCGGAGCTCCTGGTGGTTTTATAGTGCTCGAGGTGGTCTGGTTCGTCGGCTCGCCGGCGGTACTGGCCGAGATGCAATGGCGACGGTGAGTTGCATACGGGCGTGAATCTTGACGTCTTCGGATAGACTCGGACGCGAGGAGTATAGGGACAGGTTCTGGAAGCTTCGGTGGCGTCCGGAGCATCCTTATCGGCTTCGAGGACGTGGCCGCCGTTCCTCGCTGCGCTGTCGACGCCGTGGAGGAAGACGACGCCCTCGTCTTGTTTTGTGCCAGCGACGAAACGGTAAGTGGCCAGGTGGGTTGGTGTTGGGCTGAGGTTGGGCCAAGGCTGGGCTGTGTTGGCCTGCTTCGGCTGGTGCGGTGCTGGGTTGCTGCGGCCTGCTTCGGTGGACAGGTAAGGCTTTCCCTCTCTTTTTCCTTTTTAAATTTTCTGTTTTTTTATTTTCTGGTTTGAATTTGGTATTTGAATTCTGTTTTGTTTTATAGCTTCTAAAGTATTGGAATATCAACATAAATTGATACTAATGATTACTGTATCATTATTTTGTTTAAATAAACTTTGAAATTTTGGATTAGATTGATATATTGTGAGATTTAATTATCATAGAAATGGGTTTTGATATCAATCTCAATCTCTTTTTAATTTAAGAACAAAATCTGTTTAAATAATTTGAAGTTTAGAACATGTGAATGGTAAAAATATTATATTTTTCTAGTGCTTAACCATGGTGATTACTCACATACAATTTAATTATGGCTAGTGTTTAACAAATAGTAAAGAGAATGGAATTGGTTTATGATTTTATGTGAATGATAGTTTCTCGGGGTTTAAGAAGATGGTTGGATAAACTCTATATTTAATAATCTTGCTTAGCAACTTTTAGCTTGAATTATTTAAGATAAATCCTATGCTCATCATGGTTAACTCACTTGTTTAATTGGTGGTTCTACTTTATAAAATACTATTTCATTTGGTTCACTAAACAAGGTAATTGGAAGTCAAAGTAGAATTGGATATTGGTTTTACTCTACTCACTAATGGCATTTAGTCTAAGTATATAGGGCTTGGTTTATACTTGTGATCCATGATACAAAAGTTAGAGCATAATATTTTATGTAGATTAGTTCCATATGACAAGGTTTATGATTTTGGTAATACTTCACTAATTGAAGTATTAAATAGGCATGAGGCATGGCAGGGTTCTACTTATGATCCAAAGTAATACTTGGATTGGAATTCAAATATGGTCTAGGGTTTAAGTAGTGATCACCAATGTGATACACCACTAAGATCAGGTATGAGCATAAGCTTTGGTTATGTTTCACTAATAGAACATGGCTCTCACCTCCAAGATTAAAGGTTGGTTTGCACAAGTAGGATTTAATACTACTCTAATATTCTCTAGGATAGACATGGATATGGTTAGCATCTATAATATCTCTCACTTCTAAATGTCTTGGAAAATCCTAAGGTTCTACTCAAGAGATGATGATATGATCCTATAAATATATGGTTTGCCTAGGAATTCTACCTTGGTATCTTATGTAGCTTGTTCTTCTGGAAATCTGATAAACCTGCATCTTGTGGTATGCCTCCACCTCCTAGCTTCTTCATCTTGATCCTAGCTAATTCATATGGAGTGGCTCTATGTGTTTGTTCCCATGTATCATGATACTAAGATGATGCAAATGGATGAAGGGTATGGCTCTATTTATAGGCTTGGACAAGCTCTAGTATCATGACACATAGGATGGTGACTCTTGTGTTGGTTTGATGAGTAAGGTGCTTGGTTGTCATGCCCTCATCCATAGCAATCCTTTGAGCATGAGGTGGCAAAGCTTGGAATGCAAGTCATGAAGATATTTTCATCCCATGTGGCAAGATCATTATCTTCTCATATGAATTATCTTTAGATAGCCAAGTGGCATTTGTTACTAAATATCTTGTGGATAGTTTTATTATTGTGAATGAGTCACTATATCATATTTGATTGGATTTATATTATAATATTGGTCAAAAGGTCAAGGTTGAAGGTTATTCCTCAATTTTGAATAGTTGGTGTTTGATTGCACCAAGGCATGATCATATGAGTTTCAAAATACTCATGAGTAGTTTTATTCAAATAGTTTGAACTATAAATCGTAATGTAAATGGATTTAGTTTTATGATATTCCATATACTTAATAAGTTATGATTTAAATAAGAATGTGTGGCTTTTATGCACTTTAGACCCTGTGGTTTACCTTATTTGGTAATAAGTTTAGAAGTGAATTAATTTACACACAAAGGTAGTTGCTAACTTTTAAGTGTTAATAAGTTAGGGTTTGATTCTTAAAGAATGTGTTGTTGTAAATATAATTCCATTTGATCTAATCCATAGATCAAATCATCTCTACCCAAAACAAGGTTTTAACAAAGATCACAGTGAAGGTTATAGCGCTTGACTTGATGATCTACTTCAATTCCAGCAAGTCAAGTGAAACTTCAGTTACTGTGGTAAGTTTTATTTGAAAGCGCGAAAATTCCCCGGATTTTCTATGCATGAATGCAATGCACACTTTGGTGTTCTCTCATTTTATTGCCTCTAAACCTGGGATATTACAGCCTCTCCCCCTTAAACTGAACTTCGTCCCGAAGTTCGAACGCTCTCATGTTTCGGAACGTGGAACTGACTTGAACAGATCACAATCCTTTCAAACGCCATGGTGATCTCATTAGATATAATTGGATATATCCCTTGTCCAGATCCTTCCTGCAGTCTTCTATGTCCGGCATCGATACTATCTTATATTCTATGATTTCTTCCAACACTCTAAGCTTATAGTCCCGTTCTCCAAAGATTCTTGAATTAGGACATTTTCTTATGCTAATGGACTTTACTAATGGTTGTGGTGACATCTTCCTATTTGGGTACTCAAAGCTTGGTTCTACCAGCTGCGGTAATCCAGCTGCGGTGCCCAATCCTTAAGTCTAAAGGATTGGTTTAAAGTAAGGTATTGTTTTTCCCTTACTACCATAACGAATGTAATGGTACTTTGTAAGGTATTTATAATAGGCATGGTCCTGGTTGTTTAGTCCTACGAATGGATTAGACTCATTTAGTCCATCCAATCATGGCTTCTAGTTCATACTAGTTATCTTCCTTTTGGTTTCTTTAGGTTCCATGAAAGGAATCTTTCTAATAGGCTTATGCTTTAGTATGGTCAAACCCTTCGGTCTTTTGTTTTCTTAGACTTTGATTGTCCTCCGACATCTTCGTCATCCAACTTCATTAGCTTAGACTTACTTGAGCTCTTACGCTTCTGAGTAATTATCAATTACCCACTCAAGTTAAGGTATAACCCTTACTTCCTCGAGATATGAACCTCGGCTTCTGGTCTAAGAACCTCCTGAGAGTACTATTATATGGATACTTCCACCAATCTTATGAAAATAGGATCGGACTTCCTCTCAGTTCAGACCTTCTTCTTCGTCTTTCATACGCCAAATCATATCTTAATACTTCTACTTCAATCTTCCTCTCCCCCTTGGAGTTTACTAATGATCTTCAAACTCCTTTTCTTCTAATAATTAAACTCCAAGGTAGAAGATTGGTTTAAGTCTGGTTGATATTTTGTACCTTTCTAAAGTCTCACGAAGAATTCTTTGCGGTGTATCCACACAGTTGGGTATCCGATATGAATCCTCCGACTAAATGGTTACCCGCTATGGAATACCAGCTGTGGAATACCAATTTGCGGAATCCCTCTTTCTTTTAGAACAAAGGAATGTTCAAGCTGCGGACTATCTGGTACCAGCTGCAGACTAACTAGCACCAGATGTGACTTATTTGATACCAGCTGTGGTTATGTTATGGTTCTAATTAAGATATACCTCACTTTACATACTTTCTCATCATGATTATCCTATATCAGCTGCGGTCTTATTATACCAGTTGCGACTTTACTGGTCCATTTTCCTTCTTCTAAGGTTTGTTTTGCAATATAACCACTTGTTGACACTATGAAAATAGTATTGTAAGTGACTTCACTTGCATTCCCTTCTTCCATAATGAATATAGCTCCACTTCTACTGCTCATATTCACTATTTTTCTCACTTCCATGGTACTTCCATGTTGAAGTACTCCTCAATTGAGGATAAAAGTGAGTTTTGATTGGTCCTTCCTTTAAAGTATTGTGGTTACTTCCCACAATTTTACTTCCTTCATCTAGTGAACCTTCATCTTGTCTTCAAAATCTTCAGAATTCGTCACTTCCTTACACGAATACCTTTACCCTCTAGACCTATAACATCAAGTAAGAGCTTGATATTGCAACATGCATTTGCATATCAAAGTCAAACTTCATGTATGGATCTAGTCAAACAATAAAAATCCAATAATATCCAAGAAAATCCAGCTTTGTGCTTATAATACACACCCTTATATGCCTGAATATAAAAGTTGGGTAAGACATCCCTAAACATCAGGCTCAGATGTGTAGTATATAACACCACATAAGATAGGTTTAGGTTGTGATACTTAGCACAAATACGTGAATTTCTACTATTTGTCTCAACATTTATCTTAATTGCACATTTGCAATGAGACAAACTTGAAACAAAATGGCTTGGGATAGTTGAAGTTAACCTAGTTTCTTTGGAAGTACTAACAAAATAGGATACCATATATATGTGCTATTGAGGACTACTTCCTGTAATACAATTAGTTCTAACATGTCTACTCTAAACACATGATTGTTTAGAATATACCACCTATAACTCTAGGATTTTTCTATGTGATATGCTCTAAATAAGCCTTCTTTAAATTAAAGACTATGGTTCTAACATACTTAGTACCGTTATTAGGATTTTAAGGCCTAAGCTTTCGAACTATTCCTTAAATCCTACTCCTCATCATACTTCTGTTATCATACTTATGATGTTCTACTCCATCACATCATGACTCTCAAGTGAATCATATATGATTACCAAATCTACAATGAAAAGTGCATCTGTATAACTCCTATCACTCTTCCGTACCTCCTATGATTGACTCATCATAGGTATATACTACCTTATATAACTTATTTACAACACTAAATACCAGTCATTTGGTATTTTAAATGACTTTTACTTAACCATAACAAACATTGGTATACTTCTTCCAATAGGATATCTTCCTTATGGTTGTATCCTCTCTTTGGACTACCATGTATTGTATACCAACTGTGATCTACTAACACCCATTATCTTAAGCTCCAATGGTGTTCTAGTTATTTGGGAATAAAGCAAGATAACTAACTAACTCTACTTAAGAAAGATAGATAAGAAAGATTGACTCAAGTGTGTCAGGATTATTCTCAAGTGAATACCCATCTCAAGTCAAAAGAATAATTGGTTTAGCATAGTTGGCTTAGCTAAGACTTCTTCCTATAGACACTACCAAACCTATAGGTCTCCTTTAAAGGGGTTTTAATCCTAGGGTCAAAGCATTTGCTCTGATACCAGCTGTGATGACCCAGCGTACCACTGCATGGTGTAGTACACAAGTCGTTGACATAATACAAGTGAAACACCGTTCCACTCATATTACATCTCTCAGAGTGGTACAACAGAAACATATGCGAGTCCAAGGTATGTCTATATAAAGATACACAATCTGTTTACAGAAGATCAACACAGCCTCCTACTTTACAGTGAGGTAAAACTTCAAATAAAGCTCCAGAAGAACGACTCGTAGCCTAAGCTATTGCTAACTCAAGCTCTTAGAGATAACTGGCTTACTACAGAATTCTAGCTACTTAGGTGCTAGGATTAGGGAAAGGTTCCCTTCTAGTACTAGTCTAAGTTTCCACTCTAGTTGATGCAGAAGTTGACTCCATTGACTTCTTTGATTTTATTCTTCATCTTGTTGCAGTTGACTTCTTTGTCTTCGAGTTCCACGGTAGTTTCTCCTTCGGTGCCTCCACATAGCTAAGCAGGGGATTTAAGAGTGGGATGAGTACGAGCGTACTCAGCAAGTTCATATTAGGGAATAGGTGTATCATGCACTAGCTACAGCCACAGACCAGAAAGTCATAGGCGAATGCAAGTTTTCATAATCATTTCTTCAAAAGGTTTATTTTATTCTGAAAACTATGCCCGTCGGTCTTCACGGAGTTGACTAGAACTTCATGGAGTTCCTTTCCGCCGCGTTCGCAGTTCCCTTCCCGAACAGGGAGTGACGAGTCACAATTCGGTATCCTCTCGCAGAGGTGCGTTACTTTTCCCATAAGAGAACTTATCCTTGATACCTTACCGAGACGCGTTCTCGTCCACACTTCCTTGGTGTGGGGCCAGGTGTAAGATCCAAGCCAATCACTTGCCTTCTCCGCGACCCCGCGGACCCACCCTTTTGTAAGTCCTGTCCTCTCCTATATCTATGGGTAGACTAACACAAGCACTTGTTCTCTCCTATATCTAATGGTAGACTGTGCCGGACCACATGTCCCCACCTTTACCAAAGATAGACTGATCCGAACAACTTATGTGCCCTGTTCTATACACCATAGATAGACTGATCCGGACAACCCTTACAATCCTTCATAGACCGATAATAAGTCTACCCTCTCCTATATCTAATGGTAGACTGTGCAGGACCACATGTCCCCACCTTTACCAAAGATAGACTGATACGGGCAACCCTTATTACCAGTCCGTTGGCATGCGAGAGGGAAAAGATACAGCTGACTTCCCCAGAGCCATTATAGATCTTATGGTCAACGCGATATGTACGGCGCTAGAATCACTGGACGGCATTGGTACTTAATCCTAGATGAATAGTACCCGTGCAATGGAACCTCCACCAATCAACACATACCATGGTTCCATTGCCCACCACATAGTCATATTCATAATTGTAAAATAATATTTGCTTTTCAATGCAAGAGTGATAAGTATAGTACTTTGCATATAATTTGATAAAAATAATCAAATGACATGAGCAAGCGATGAACTTGCCTTTCTTGACTGCAAGATTATGCGGGCAAAAGCTTCGATACGTGAGAACTCCAAATTCTGAAATACCATCATTGTCCGGTAAGGACAATGTTTAAAGAATTGGCAAATATGCTATAATGCATAGTATGAGATGCAATCGTCCCGAGCGTAACCTAACCTCGATGATTTAGGATGAATGAGTTGTAAAGATTTCTTTAGTGTGTGTTGCACTTTTAGGATGGTTCTCAAACAAGGTTCTTATTAGGGTTGGTGATATTAATAGCATAAACAAGTGATATAATGCATCATAACAATCATACACATAAAGAATAGTGGTGGAACAATATGTAAAGAACGAGTTGTCAATTTTTAAGTTCTATGATGTATGGTTGAGGATTATATGTATTATACTTTAAAAGAATAACTTTTGAAGAACATGTTGATTAAGAAATAATAAGTATTTCAAATAAGAACTATGGCTTCTATGGTTTGATTGACATCTCGTACTTCAAAAGAATAACTTTCGAAGAACATGTTAAATAAGAACAAGAATTACTACGAATAGGAGCTATGGCTTCTAGGGATTACTAATGGGTTTATTTAGTTTACTAATAGGAACTAGTTGGTTCTTAACTTGGAATGGGTTTATATGTAGCAAATATTGGTAGGGTTATTATTATGGTTTCCCATATACATCATATCAAAGGATGGTTATTAAGATGGTTCCATAGGTTTGTTATTAGGTTTACTATGGTTTCACAACTCGCTTCATTAAGTGATCTCTAATTGCTTCTAAACTAAATGGTTTATAATTTCTTTAATAGGTTTAGTTGGATAGGAGCATGTGATATGCACAACTACACAGAATGGGTATTAGGATTTGTGACTATGGTTCTGCTAGGATATGATATTTGAGGTTGATTCCATGGGGTGATACTAAGAATGATGGTTAATGGTGATATATGGGGTTAACAAGCTAGGGTTGGCTCTTAAGTGGTAATAGTGGATCATGAGCATGCATTCATTTGTTTCTTACTAGGGTTTTAGAATTACTACTAAAGTGGAATGATCACAAGGTTAAATTTTTAGGGTTTTTAGAATTGAAACTATTTGAGATGAGCACATGAAATAATGGAATCCAGATTCTAACTTATATTGAAATTAGGGTTTCTAAATTATGATACAATTCTTAAAATAATAGTTGGTACTAGAATTATTGTGATTAAGTAATTTTAACAAAATTAATATTAGCCTTAGCATTTAATTATTTCAAAAGGTTTAGAAATTAAGACATATATTATTAGGGTTTAATTTCAGAGTTAGGGTTTTATAATTATGATTAGGTTTTAGAAATAATAATTTGCTAATTAAAAATGTTTGAGTTCACAATATTTAAGCTACCAAATTAATATTGGTTTTTAATATTTTCTTGATTTATTATTATAGAAATTTAGAATTTTCAAATTAGGGTTTATGAATTACCACTAATAATTAAGTTAATGCAAATATGATAAATAAAATTAATCTTAACATTTTACTTAGTTACTTGAATAGTTAAAATTTAATTTTTAAACTTAACTATTTATTGAATTCAAATTGTATTTTAAATATTTGAAATGGCATAATTAATAAAGAAGCTAAAAATAAATGAATTTTTATTTTGACACACATTTTTGTTTTATATTTTATTTGAATAGAGTTTATTTTTGTGAGCATTTTGATATATTATTTATATTTTTGTGAGTTGAAATGAATTTTCTATGATTTTGCAAAGTTTCAGCAATTTACTGGTTTTTAAATTAAACAACAAATACTAAACATACCGATTCAGATCTAGCCCTAGACACCGATCGGTGGGGCTTGTGTCCACGTTGGCTGCCACGCAAGCAAGGACCGGTCAAAGTGGACTAGGACCTTTGACCTCACCGGCGGTTAAACGCCGGCGGTCGGCGAGATGGTGGCGCCGCCGATTTACGGCCTCCCGGGATGCGCGGCTAGGCTCTATCGAACGAGTACAACGAGACGAAGCGACTGGTGGTGTTGGTTTGGCAAGGGGATCACCGGAGCTTCGCCGGCGATGGGTACTGCGGCGGTGCTACTCCGGCCAACATGCGAATTAGGGCTACGAGCGATGCCGGGAAGCGAGAGTAGGTGCGATAGATGCGTATGCTCACCCCGAAGCTCAAGGTGTGGTCGGCTCCGGCGATGGTTGACGGAGACGACGGCGATTGGAGCTTTCCCGGCGATGTCGCTGCGAAGGGAACGCCGAAATTGAGCCGCTTCCTTGCCCCCTTGATGCTCTGCTCCTCCAGGGTGCTCCTTGAGTCCGGGCGCTCCTCCCTGGACCACACGCCGGAGGCTGGGGTGGCCTCCTCCGCCGTGTTCTTGATCAACGCCGGTGACCAGAGAGTGGATGAGCATGATAGATAGAGAGGTTCTGGGAAGAAATGGATGGGCGGTGAGGTGCTAGGGTTTCAGTGCGGAGCTCCTGGTGGTTTTATAGTGCTCGAGGTGGTCTGGTTCGTCGGCTCGCCGGCGGTACTGGCCGAGATGCAATGGCGACGGTGAGTTGCATACGGGCGTGAATCTTGACGTCTTCGGATAGACTCGGACGCGAGGAGTATAGGGACAGGTTCCGGAAGCTTCGGTGGCGTCCGGAGCATCCTTATCGGCTTCGAGGACGTGGCCGCCGTTCCTCGCTGCGCTGTCGACGCCGTGGAGGAAGACGACGCCCTCGTCTTGTTTTGTGCCGAGCGACGAAACGGTAAGTGGCCAGGTGGGTTGGTGTTGGGCTGAGGTTGGGCCAAGGCTGGGCTGTGTTGGCCTGCTTCGGCTGGTGCGGTGCTCGGGTTGCTCGCGGCCTGCTTCGGTGGACAGGTAAGGCTTTCCCTCTCTTTTTCCTTTTTAAATTTTCTGTTTTTTTATTTTCTCGGTTTGAATTTGGTATTTGAATTCTGTTTTGTTTTATAGCTTCTAAAGTATTGGAATATCAACATAAATTGATACTAATGATTACTCGTATCATTATTTTGTTTAAATAAACTTTGAAATTTTGGATTAGATTGATATATTGTGAGATTTAATTATCATAGAAATGGGTTTTGATATCAATCTCAATCTCTTTTTAATTTAAGAACAAAATCTGTTTAAATAATTTGAAGTTTAGAACATGTGAATGGTAAAAATATTATATTTTTCTAGTGCTTAACCATGGTGATTACTCACATACAATTTAATTATGGCTAGTGTTTAACAAATAGTAAAGAGAATGGAATTGGTTTATGATTTTATGTGAATGATAGTTTCTCGGGGTTTAAGAAGATGGTTGGATAAACTCTATATTTAATAATCTTGCTTAGCAACTTTTAGCTTGAATTATTTAAGATAAATCCTATGCTCATCATGGTTAACTCACTTGTTTAATTGGTGGTTCTACTTTATAAAATACTATTTCATTTGGTTCACTAAACAAGGTAATTGGAAGTCAAAGTAGAATTGGATATTGGTTTTACTCTACTCACTAATGGCATTTAGTCTAAGTATATAGGGCTTGGTTTATACTTGTGATCCATGATACAAAAGTTAGAGCATAATATTTTATGTAGATTAGTTCCATATGACAAGGTTTATGATTTTGGTAATACTTCACTAATTGAAGTATTAAATAGGCATGAGGCATGGCAGGGTTCTACTTATGATCCAAAGTAATACTTGGATTGGAATTCAAATATGGTCTAGGGTTTAAGTAGTGATCACCAATGTGATACACCACTAAGATCAGGTATGAGCATAAGCTTTGGTTATGTTTCACTAATAGAACATGGCTCTCACCTCCAAGATTAAAGGTTGGTTTGCACAAGTAGGATTTAATACTACTCTAGTATTCTCTAGGATAGACATGGATATGGTTAGCATCTATAATATCTCTCACTTCTAAATGTCTTGGAAAATCCTAAGGTTCTACTCAAGAGATGATGATATGATCCTATAAATATATGGTTTGCCTAGGAATTCTACCTTGGCATCTTATGTAGCTTGTTCTTCTGGAAATCTGATAAACCTGCATCTTGTGGCATGCCTCCACCTCCTAGCTTCTTCATCTTGATCCTAGCTAATTCATATGGAGTGGCTCTATGTGTTTGTTCCCATGTATCATGATATAAGATGATGAAATGGATGAAGGGTATGGCTCTATTTATAGGCTTGGGCAAGCTCTAGTATCATGACACATGGATGGTGACTCTTGTGTTGGTTTGATGAGTAAGGTGCTTGGTTGTCATGCCCTCATCCATAGCAATCCTTTGATTATGAGGTGGCAAAGCTTGGGATTCAAGTCATGTAGATATTTTCATCCCATGTGGCATGATCATTATCTTCTCATATGATTTATCTTTGGATAGCCAAGTGGCATTTGTTACTAAATATCTTGTGGATAGTTTTATTATTATGAATGAGTCACTATATCATATTTGATTGGATTTATATTATAATATTGGTCAAAAAGTCAAGGTTGAAGGTTATTCCTCAATTTTGAATAGTTGGTGTTTGATTGCACCAAGGCATGATCATATGAGTTTCAAAATACTCATGAGTAGTTTTATTCAAATAGTTTGAACTATAAATCGTAATGTAAATGGATTTAGTTTTATGATATTCCATATACTTAATAAGTTATGATTTAAATAAGAATGTGTGGCTTTTATGCACTTTAGACCCTGTGGTTTACCTTATTTGGTAATAAGTTTAGAAGTGAATTAATTTACACACAAAGGTAGTTGCTAACTTTTAAGTGTTAATAAGTTAGGGTTTGATTCTTAAAGAATGTGTTGTTGTAAATATAATTCCATTTGATCTAATCCATAGATCAAATCATCTCTACCCAAAACAAGGTTTTAACAAAGATCACGAGTGAAGGTTATAGCGCTTGACTTGATGATCTACTTCAATTCCAGCAAGTCAAGTGAAACTTCGATTCATCGTGGTAAGTTTTATTTGAAAGCGCGAAAATTCCCCGGATTTTCTATGCATGAATGCAATGCACACTTTGGTGTTCTCTCATTTTATTGCCTCTAAACCTGGGATATTACATCCATTCTTCACAGCACCTCACTCTCCTCCCATCTCTGCTTCTCCTCGACCAAGTCCCACACCCAATCGTCACCGGAGCAGCCCCAATTCGTCGCCGGAGCCCGCCACTACACGGAGATCGCCGTCGTCGATTGGAGCTTCCCCGAGCGCTACCACCTGTACCAGTCGACTCGCCGTCCTCGCCAACGTCGCCGCGCACCTCGCCATCGACCGCCGGAGCCCCGGTATGCTCTCCGACCCCCCACCCTCGCCGCCAGAGCCACGACCTCTCGTCGGAGATGATGATGCTCGTGCGTCGTCGATTCCCTCTCTAATCCAACATCCCACAATCCTCGTACCGCATCGCGCGTTAAGCGCCACTGACGGGTGGAGCCCACCGTCAGACGGCCTGCTCGCGCCAGACGCGACGTGGGCCGGCCCAACTCTTTTTCGCCTGGCAGCCCAATTTCCTTTCCCGCCTAAGCCCAGCAGTTCAAATTCAAATTTAGAAATATTTCGAATTGCTTGCAGATGCTTTGCTAAAACCTAAATAGTTTCAAATTGGCTGAACCAAATTTTGTGAACTTTATATATTTGGAAAGCTTGGAAAAAGATCTAAACAACCCCACTGGTCTCACCCTCAGATTCAGTGTAGAATTCAAATAGTAAAAATAACAAGGCAGGGCCTTTTCAAACTTCAAACTTTATTTAAAATTCAACCATAATTGATTTTGAGTTGATTCCAACTCTCATAAATCACAATTGACATACTATAATTGTTTCTGCAAAAAGATAGCATAGTTATTTGTATGATCATGGACTAGAGCAAAATAATGTCTATGTGGCCATTTCTAGTCCATTTAACTCATCTAAATTAATTTATTTAAATAGTATGAGAGCTACTCTCTCATTTAAATCTTGATCCTAAGTAATTCAATAAGAGGTAATGACCTTAGTCTAATGAACCTCATATTTTATTACTTAGTGCTATTAAATCATTACCATGCTATTATTAAAATGCATGAGGTGTAGCACCTCATTTAAATCATACTCTCAAATAATAGATATGAAGTGTTGACCTTGGTCAACATATATTCATACCTTATTATTATTTGAAGAGATTAAATCTTAATAAGATTCAATGCGAGGAAATTATTTTCCCCAAAGAATTAAATAGCAAACCAAAGAAATAATTGTAATGAGAGGAAAATATTTTTCTTTAAAAGAAAACAAAGTCAAATCACCATGCTATGAATGATTTGATGCTAGAATAAGCTTGTGTGAACCTTTGGTGTGTTTAGTATAGCATGTAAGTTTTGTGTGGTGATTGTATACCTCGTATTCGTGTATAGACGTTAGTACCGAGGAGTACCAGGAGGAGGAGGTCTACTCTCAGGAGGAGGAAGAGAACTTTGATCACTACCCCACTCAAGGAAAGCTAGTATTCTTGCAAGCCACCCTAATGCAAAGCTCCACAAGAGCAAGACACCATTATATATTACTTTATGTTTAATGATTCTATCCTATGTTTTTACCTTGCAATTGTTTTTGCTTTGTATTTCAAAATTTACGTTTTGATTCATGATTCACTTGGTCTAGAATAGAACAAGAGCATCAAATTTAGCCTAAAGCAAAAAAAGCTAGATATCACCCCTCATGACTAGTTGCTATTGCTAAATAAATAAAATTGACTACTCTAGATGGGAACATGTGAAATGAAATGACTTTGAAAGATTTTGAAGGTGAATGTGACATGAATGACTTGGTGAATTTTGATGAAAACTGATGATTGGGTTCGGATGCGATACCCTTACAATTATACAAGTACCCCCACAATACCTGATTATGGGTAGGGCTTAACTAGAAGCTTGTGTAGTTTAGTATGGGTTCCCTCTAAACAAGCATCATAGGGGTTATGCCGAGGCTGCCTCCGTTGCAAGTGAAATGTTGTGAATATGAGGTGAATGTACGACCCAAGCCCTGTGCAGTTCCCGGGTTGACGGTTTGTCTTCACCGGGAGGCCAAGCTCATGGGGAGAGGTGCCTATACTAGGGTATATAAGTGAAAGGTTATGATTGATGATCCGTGTACTGAGTTACGATAATTCAGGGTTATCCCTGACGGATGTAATCAAAAGTTGTGGCACAAGAGTACAACCTCTGCAGAGTGTTAAACCTATTCGAATAGCCGTGTCCACGGTTACGGACGATTGGAAAGGCCATACTGTTCCATTGTCAGAACTTTATCTTAAAAAGGAATGTTGAATTGAAAGGTGAATTGACTTGAATCACAACTGAGTTGTGGGAATGACACTAATGTTCCCACTTGAGTTAGTCTAGCAAAAATGAGAAGTTTTTACTAAATATTTATGAACTAAACTTGGCTTTATGCAAATAAACCTAGAGCTTAGCACTCCTTATTAAAATTAATAAGTAATTACATTAGTATTAGTTTGCGAGTATTTTAAAGTACTCATGGCTGTGTCCCTGGCTATTCAAATGCCAGACTATGAAGATGAGCACCAGTATCAGGATGACGGACAACAGGACGTCTACGATAACTAGGAGCATCTTCTAACGTCAAGCATTGCCTGTGGAATAGATAGTCCACTACTACTACGCTTCCGCTACTAGTTATGTTTGTTGATCATGTAGATCAACTATTTGTGTAATATTGGATCATGTGATCTATTGTTGTAAGACGATTATGTGTTGTAATAAATGATGACTCTGTGATATTCAACTGTTATGTCTCGCAAAAACAATCTTCCTGGGATTGCGATGTATGGCATAATAGGCATCTGGACTTAAAAATCCGGGTGTTGACACCTGAAGTTTACTCGTTCGGGTGGCATTCGGTCGTGTGCACCCATGCTTTTGTTTTGACCGTTCGGTTTTGGAGGGAGCGGTGCGAAGCTCCGTTCTTTGATGCCATCAGGTGACACTTTGGTCCATGGTGAAGTCGGAGATGGAGAATATCATGATGTCCGGATTGGAGGACTAGCAATGGAGGTTCCAGTCTCTATGTTGTTGAGGGACTTGCTTGGTGTTCTGGATTTTGCAGACAAAATATGAAAGTGAGGGCTAGAACACAGTTGAAATTTAGAGTCTTACCTTTCAGGATAAAAATCTAAGTTCTGACCTTAATTGGTTGTGCCTTGCAATGGTCTTATTGAAAGCATTGTTTTAAAAGCGGGAACTATCTTCAGGGTGAAAACCCAAGATCTTAGATCGGACGACGGCGTGTTTGTGCATTGTTCCCTTCTTGTAGGCGTCGCTTTTGGAGATCCTTGGGAGTGGATGTATTGTTGCTGCTAGGGATGGAATACCGTTGCGGGTCTTTTATTTTCGTAGTTTCTTTTTTTTATTGTTTTAGCCGTGTGCATTCGTACTGCTATTAGGGTATTACGTTGTTTCAGAGGCTGGGTGCTCTGGATGTTAATATATTCTCTTTATTAAAAAATGCATAAATGCCTAATACTACCTTTAGGCTTTTCCATGACTTTTCATGGAAGTTTTATATACTCACTTTAACTTGTAAGGATGTCATTTTCTAGGGAAATGTTCAGAGATATATCGAGATCTCAGAAAAGAGCACATGATGAGGTCTAAGACCCCGTGTGTGGCCCGATCTCGCGGATTGACTTCGAAACCAAAGGGGAGAGATGGGAGAACGCGAGGAACACGAAGAACACGACGGGCACGAGGAACTCCGAGACTCACGCACGCACACCAACCCGATACACCCGATGCTTACCTCCGTGGCTCGATGGACCACGCCAATAGAATCTCCTAGGAAGAGGCACGGGCGAGAATTCCCGGAGAGAGATTGGGGTTGGAGAGGAAGAGCTTGGTGAAAGAGAGAGAGTAGCAAGTACTAGAATCTCCTTCAACAAGATCAAAGTCAACAACCAAGGTGCCTTGATTACGAGGGATGATACCCAAGGGAGACTAAGCTCAAAGGTAGGTTTGAGTTCAAAACAAGTCTAAAGAGCTAAGGAGGGGTTCCAGCTACTTATATAGTCACACATGGCCAGCCAGGGCGAACAGGTACGCGAAGGGATAAGTTAAGAGTTTGGTGGGGCATTCCCGTCAGATCCGGTTTGTGTCCGGTCTGACCGGGCCTGTGACCGGGCTGTCCGGTCATGGGTCCGGTCTGACCGGGCGCAAACCGGAAATCTGCGAAGTTTCCGGTCCTGGGTCCGGTCGTCGCCCGGTACGAGGGAGCTGGCCCGGTTTGCGCCCGGTTGACCGGGCCTGTGACCGGGGCGTCCGGTTGTGGGTCCGGTCCGGCCGGGTCCTGGACCGGCCGGCGTCCGTCTCTTCCTTGGAGCGCTTCGAGCGACGTCGGCTTCGGCTTCATGATCATCTCCATGTCCAGCTGTTTCTCTCCCTCCCTTGACCTTGGCGCCTCCTCTCCGGGGTCTTGATGCGCCTTGTACCTAATGACACATAGCACGTCGGCATGAGGTAGCAATCCATCCAAAGGGGTACCAAGATCAAGGGTGGTGAGGAGCGAGTTCACCTCATCATGTAGAGCCTTGGCTCGGGCTCGTGTCATCGGTCCACTTGGGGGACTAGTTGGTCTTGATGTAGTGTCGTCGGTGAGCGGGGCTACATCATCTCCCCCCCCCCCCCTTGGGAAAGAGTCGTCCTCGACTCGTGGTCTTCCTCATCTCCATGATAGGGTGACAAGTCGGAGACATTGAACGTGTTGCTCACCAAGTACTTGGAGGTGGGAATGTCGATGATGTAAGCGTTGTTGTTGATGCGTTTGAGGACCTTGAAGGGACCATCTCCTCTTGGCTTGAGCTTCGAGTTGCGTTCATGAGGGAATCTTTCCTTCCGGAGGTGGATCCAAACGAGGTCGCCTTCTTGAAATATGCGTTCCTTCTTCTTGGCGTTGAGGCGGGTAGCTTGACGAAGCACATGTTCTTGAATGGTAGCTCTTGTTTCTTCATGAAGTTTCTTGACGGCAGCGGTGCGCTTGTCGAAATCCATGTTGATTCGCTCATGAAGGGGGAGCGGGAGTATGTCGAGTGCCGTGAGCGGCTCAAACCCGTAGACGACCATGAAGGGACTCCTTGATGTAGTCGAGTGCTTGGCGCGGTTGTAGGCGAACTCCGCGTGTGGAAGGCATTCCTCCCATGACTTCAAGTTTTTCTTCACGAGGATGCGTAGAAGGGTGGAGAGGCTTCGATTGACCACTTCCGTTTGGCCGTCCGTTTGCGGGTGCGAGGATGATGAGAATAAGAGCTTCACTCCAAACTTTGCCATGAGCGACTTCCAAAGATAACTCATGAACTTGACGTCTCGATCCGACACAATGCTTTGCGGCACTCCATGTAGGCGAACAATTTCCACGAAAAACAATGAAGCAATGTGTGAAGCATCATCGCTCTTATGGCAAGGTATGAAATGAGCCATCTTAGAGAATCTATCCACTACCACGAATATAGAATCATGACCATGCTTAGTGCGAGGCAATCCTAGAACAAAATCCATGCTAATATTCGTCCATGGTGCATAAGGTATAGGCAAAGGTGTGTAAAGACCATAAGGATTGGAAGTAGACTTAGCTTGAAGGCATGTCGTGCAACGGTTGCAAAGGCGCTCCACATCCCGCCTCATCTTCGGCCAATAATAGTGAGTGGATAACATCGCAAGTGTCTTATCCCGACCAAAATGTCCCATAAGGCCACAACCATGTGACTCTTGCAAGAGTAACTTTCGAAGAGAAGACTCGAGAATGCAAATTTTGTTGGCTTTAAACAAGTAGCCTTTGTGCAAATAGAAGTCATCAAATCCTCGGTCAACGGAACACTTCTCAAATATCGGAGCAAAGAAAGAATCGGAAGTATAGAGTTCTTTGATCTCTTCGAGTCCCAAGACATGAAAATCCAAGCGAGTAAGCAAAAGGGTGTTTTTGCGGGAAAGAGCATCCGCCACTACATTTTCCTTGCCCTTCTTGTATTTGATTACATATGGGAAGGACTCAATGAACTCAACCCATTTTGCATGACGTTTGTTCAAATTGTGTTGGCTTTTCAAGTTCTTCAAAGACTCATGGTTGGAATGAATGATAAACTCTTTTGGCCAAAGATAGTGTTGCCACACTTCAAGAACACGAACAAAAGCGTAGAGCTCCTTGTCATATATAGGATAGTTGAGGCGTGCGCCATCTAACTTCTCACTATAGTATGCCACGGGTTTGCCCTCTTGCATAAGAACACCACCAATACCAAGCCCACTTGCATCACACTCAATCTCAAAAGTTTTGGCAAAATTTGGAAGAACAAGAAGGGGAGCTTCGGTAAGGCGTTTCTTCAACTCATCAAAAGCATTTTGTTGGGCCTTGCCCCAAACGAACGGAACATTCTTCTTGGTAAGCTCATTCAAAGGGCAAGCAATGGTGCTAAAATCTTTCACAAAGCGGCGGTAGAAACCGGCAAGTCCATGAAAACTTCGGACTTGGCCAACATTTGTAGGAGTAGGCCAATTATGGATGGCCTCTACCTTAGAAGAATCAACTTCAATCCCATTAGCGGAAACCACAAAGCCAAGGAAAACCAATTTGTTTTGAGCAAAGGTGCATTTGGGGAGGTTAGCATAAAGCTTTTCATGACGCAAGATGCACAAGACCTCTCTCACATGTTGCACATGGTCCTCGAGACTTTTGCTATAGATGAGAATATCATCGAAATAGACAACCACACTCTTGCCAATGAGAGGACGCAAGATGTGATTCATGAGACGCATGAAAGTTGATGGAGCATTGGATAGACCAAATGGCATAACAAGCCATTCATATAGACCAAGTTTGGTCTTGAATGCCGTTTTCCATTCATCACCAATTGCCATGCGGATTTGGTGGTAGCCACTACGCAAATCGATTTTAGAGAAAATCGTGGCACCACAAAGCTCATCGAGCATATCATCTAAACGCGGAATGGGATGGCGGTAACGGACGGTAATGGCATTGATGGGGCGACAATCCATACACATCCGTTGCGTCTCATCCGGTTTAGGCACAAGAATCACGGGAACCGCACAAGGGCTAAGGCTTTCGCGGACGTACCCTTTGGCGAGGAGATCTTGTATTTGGCGTTGTATCTCCTTTGTTTCTTCGGGGTTGGTGCGGTAGGCGGCACGGTTTGGAAGCGGAGCGCCGGGTATGAGGTCGATGCGGTGCTCGATGCCTCGAAGCGGTGGTAGTTGATGGCGTGTATTTCACACGTTCGTTGGGCAACCCCAAGAGGAAGGTATGATGCGCACAGCAGCAAGTTTTCCCTCAGAAAGAAACCAAGGTTTATCGAACCAGGAGGAGCCAAGAAGCACGTTGAAGGTTGATGGCGGCGGGATGTAGTGCGGCGAAACACCAGGGATTCCGGCGCCAACGTGGAACATGCACAACACAACCAAAGTACTTTGCCCCAACGAAACAGTGAGGTTGTCAATCTCACCGGCTTGCTGTAACAAAGGATTAACCGTATTGTGTGGAAGATGATTGTTTGCGAGAGAAAAAAGTAAAACAAGTATTGCAGAGATTTGTATTTCAGTATTAAAGAATGGACCGGGGTCCACAGTTCACTAGAGGTGTCTCTCCCATAAGATAAAAGCATGTTGGGTGAACAAATTACGGTCGGGCAATTGACAAATAGAGAGAGCATAACAATGCACATACATGTCATGATAAGTATAGTGAGATTTAATTGGGCATTACGACAAAGTACATAGACCGCCATCCAACTGCATCTATGCCTAAAAAGTCCACCTTCAGGTTATCGTCCGAACCCCCTCCGGTATTAAGTTGCAAAGCAACAGACAATTGCATTAAGTATGGTGCGTAATGTAATCAATAACTACATCCTCGGACATAGCATCAATGTTTTATCCCTAGTGGCAACAACACAACACAACCTTAGAACTTTCTGTCACTGGTCCAGGTGTCAATGCAGGCATGAACCCACTATCGAGCATAAAAACTCCCTCTTGGAGTTACTAGCATCAACTTGGCCAGAGCCTCTACTAATAACGGAGAGCATGCAAGATCATAAACAACACATATGTAATAACTTGATAATTAACATAACATGGTATTCTCTATCCATCGGATCCCGACAAACACAACATAGAGTATTACGGATAGATGATCTTGATCATGTTAGGCAGCTCACAAGATCCAACAATGAAGCACAATGAGGAGAAGACAACCATCTAGCTACTGCTATGGACCCATAGTCCAGGGGTGAACTACTCACTCATCACTCCGGAGGCGACCATGGCGGTGTAGAGTCCTCCGGGAGATGAATCCCCTCTCCCGGCAGGGTGCCGGAGGAGATCTCCAGAATCCCCGAGATGGGATTGGCGGCGGCGGCGTCTCTGGAAGGTTTTCCGTATCGTGGTTTTTCGCCTCAGGGGTTTCGCGACGGAGGCTTTAAGTAGGCGGAAGGGCGAGTCGGAGGGCTGACGAGGGGCCCACACCATAGGGCGGCGCGGGCCCCCTTGGCCGCGCCGCCTTGTGGTGTCGCCACCTCGTGGCCCCACTTCGTATGCTCTTCGGTCTTCGGAAGGTTCGTGGCAAAATAGGCCCCTGGGTCTTGATTTCGTCCAATTCCGAGAATATTTCGTTACTAGGATTTACGAAACCAAAAACAGCGAGAAAACGACAAGCGGCACTTCGGCATCTTGTTAATAGGTTAGTTCCAGAAAATGCACGAATATGACATAAAGTGTGCATAAAACATGTAGGTATCATCAATAATATGACATAGAACATAAGAAATTATCGATACGTCGGAGACGTATCAGTAGTCCATGAGGGAGCTCGTCGGGGAAGACGTCTTGAAACTCCTTCAAAAGAGACAACAAAGACGAAGGAATGTTGGTTAAGTCGTTAGTCGCCGATGATGGTCCCTTGCATATGAGGACGTAGTGCAATATGGTGGATGGGTTTGCTTGCACTTCTCTCCACTCGCTTTTGGTGGCTAGGAGGACGCTCTTTCGCTCACTCATATATGGCTTGTGGCGCTCACTATCTTTGTGGTGGGTCGCTCCCTCTCCTCTCATCTCACTATGGTGGGAGTGATGTTGTGCCCTCACTAGAGCCTTCGCATGGTCGGCGATGATTTGACTAGGAGTCATGGGGCGTAGCTCAAACTTCTTGTCGTTGACCTTGAAGGTGTATGTGTTGGAGAGTCCATTATGTATAGCCTTCTTGTCATATTGCCAAGGGCGGCCAAGCAACATGTGGCACACCGTCATGGGTACTACGTCACACTCAATAGTATCCTCATAAGGTCCAATCTTGAAAGTGACGGTGACGGTATGTTGTATCTTGACGTTGCCCTTGTCACTCAACCATTGGATATGGTAAGGGTGAGGATGCTTGCGGAGAGTGAGGTTGAGCTTCTCACACAACTCGGTGCTTGCAAGGTTATGGCAACTTCCACCGTCTATGATGACCTTGATCGACTTGCCACCAATTCCGGCACGGGTTTGGAAAATGTTGCACCGTTGTTCTTCCACATCATGAGGTTGCGTAGTTAGCACCCTTGTGACCAAAAGTGAGGGACTTGGGTCATGCTCACATAAGAGAGGATCTTCTCCACATTCTTGCTCATAAGCTTCTTCACTTTCTACGGCGGCTTGCACAAGGGCTTCATATTCATCCTCATCAAGCGTCTCGATATCACCATTCTCCATAGTGATCATGACCTTGGTGTTCTTGCACTCAAACGACTTGTGACCTTGGGTGCCACACTTGAAGCAAGTGACACTAGAGGGTCCCGTGGATGCCTTAGAGGAGGCGGTGGAGGAGACCGTTTGCTTCATGCGACTTTGGATAGTCGGTTTCTTGGATGTTGTAGAGGACACATCGGCCTTGGCACTTGTAGCATGAGGAGTTGATGTCGTAGGAGGAGTCGATGTAGCGAGCTTGGAGGAGAAATAGGTCTTGGCCTTGGAGTACTTGATGTCCTCAATCACTTGGCGCTCGGCCTTCGACGCTTGATGTACCAACTCAACCATGTTGGAGTATGGTTGGAACTCGACGATTCGCTTGATGGGATAGTTGAGGCCATTGAAGAAACGAGCAATGGTTTGGTCCTCGGACTCTTGGATGTTGGCTCGCATCATAGTGAGCTCCATCTCCTTGTAGAACTCCTCGACGGTCTTGGTGCCTTGCTTCAACTTTTGGAGCTTGTTGAAGAGGTCGGTCATGTAGTGCGTTGGGACAAAGCGAGCATGCATCTCTTTCTTCATTTCTTCCCAAGTGTCAATTGGAGGTTCACCCTTCTCTTCTCGAGAGTGAGGACTTGCTCCCACCAAGTGTTTGCGTAGTCCTCGAACTCAAGAGACGCCATAGCCACCTTCTTGGCACCGGAGTAGTTGTGGATTCGGAATATCTTGTCAACCTTGAGTGCCCATGAGAGGTAGGCCTCGGCATCTTCTTCTCCCTTGAACTTTGGCATGGTGAACTTGAGTCTTCCAAACATGTTCTCTTCATCCTCCAAGTTTCTTCGACGAGGAGGGGCACCTTCATCTCTTGCGGCTTGAGGAGGAATAGGAGGTCTTCTACGACCAACCATAGCATTGGGTTGGCGTTGGAGGTGCACACTTGCTTCACTTGGTTCACGGTGAGGATGTGGTTGAAGATCTTGTCGTGGTTGTGGACGATGCTCGATGTTGGGTCTCTCATCTTGATCATTGTGTGGGACTCCTCTTCCACGTTGGTCATGGCGAGGATGATTGCGGAGATCACGCCTCGGTTGGTCTTGATGTCCATGGCCTTGAGCATCACCATGTGGCTCCATGTTGTGGAAGAAGTTGTCATGTGGGTGGCCGTCACGCCCATGGTGGGCATGGCCATCCGGTTGAGGACGATCTTGTGGACGAGCATGGCGATGGATTTCTCCTCGCCTAGAGTTGGAGCGAGAGTCTTCATGACGAGCATGTGAGCGATGAGGTCGATGATGGTCTTCATGCCTTGAGGAGGAGCTTGAGGACGAACGGTGACCATGAGAGTAGTAATCTTGTGACGAGCTTGATGATGAAGAAGTAGAGCGGTGTCGGCGATGACGACCCAAGTTGGTGATGGCGCGCTCGAGGCTATCCATGCGCCGCTCCATGTTCGCATCATTGGCCGCCATTTGTCCATTCAAGTTGTCCGTAGCTTCGCGAAGGAGAGCCAAGTCTTGGTTCACAACGGAGAAGTTGTGTGCCACTTCATCGTATTGCTCATCGATGCGTGTCTCGAAGAGTGTGAGTTGCTCCTTGAACTCTTGTCGTTGCGTCCATAGGTTGTGTTGAGTAGCCAACCTCTCGGTGTTGCGGAGGACTTCTCCCTCCCTTGCATCATCTCCACTCCTATCCATGATGCAAAGACAAGAACTATGTTGTGTATGTTAGTGGAAGGAGACTACCTCGCACTCTTACCAAGGTAAGATAGTATTGAGGCAATCCACCAAGCCGAAAGCAAGATCAAGTGTATCGGGAACACACGCAAAACCACACGCAAAAGCTAGCAAATATGGTGTTAGGCGAGTGTTGTGGAAAGCCAAAAGACAAATCCAAGATCGAGTATGTTGTTAAAAGTGGGTAAGGTCCAAAAATCCAAATGTCAATGTGAAGATCACTATAAACACGGAAAAGGTTGTGGAACACACACACGAGATAAGCGGGGTTAGTGCAACCAAAAGTGAGCGGAAAAGTGTATGTACGGATGCTCGGTGTCACACTAACACAAGGAGAGGCAAAGCTTTGGTTGCAAAAGAAGAGACAACTAGATTCACACGTGACCTCTCTTCTCGTATCTCTCTTTGCTTAAAAGCTTTTTTTTTCTCTTTTGTATATGGTGGCACTTGCACTCGTTTGTATCTTTGGTGGCACTTGGACACTTTTGTATGTATGGGCGTATGGATGTATGGATGTATGGTGCTACTCACACTCTTTTTGTGTTTTTGGGGCTTTTTCACGCACTATGTTAGCGTTAGCCTCGCTTTTGCTATCTTGCCACACGAGTGTTTGCTTGGATGCCTTACTCAACACGACACACACACCTCACAATGCGGGGCCACGTGCAATGTCTCGCAACACTAGACAAGCAATGCTCGATAGGATAGATCGCAAAAGGAAGAGGGGTTACAAGGTGACAGCTGCAAGTTATACCTGCGATGGTGGTGGTGGTGGTGGTGGTGGTGGTGGAGATCGCCGGATGTCGAGGTCGAAGGAGGGCGCGAAGATGCGCCCGGTCTGGGGCCCGGTTGGACCGGCTCCTGGACCGGCCTGTCCGGTTTCCGCCCGGTCGACCGGTTTCTGGGCTGGCCCGGCCGGTCGTGGGTCCGGTTGACCGGGTGCTCGACCGGATTTCGCGGGTTGGACGTTTCTCTCTCCTGTTCTTCCCCAAACCAAAACCAAATCGACCAAAACGAAGGGAAACGATGGAATTGGAGGCTCAAAGTTGGGGAAATAGTAGATCAAGCACAACAACACCAAATCCACGGACCAAAACCACTCAAAACGCAACCAAATCACATATCGGTCAATAGGCAATTTGGGGCTATTTTTTTGGAAAATTTTCTAGGAACGAAATCGGGTGGGTGGAGGGTCAAATCCGCGGTAACCAAGAGCTGCTGATACCATATGATGAGGTCTAAGACCCCGTGTGTGGCCCGATCTCGCGGATTGACTTCGAAACCAAAGGGGAGAGATGGGAGAACGCGAGGAACACGAAGAACACGACGGGCACGAGGAACTCCGAGACTCACGCACGCACACCAACCCGATACACCCGATGCTTACCTCCGTGGCTCGATGGACCACGCCAATAGAATCTCCTAGGAAGAGGCACGGGGCAGAATTCCCGGAGAGAGATTGGGGTTGGAGAGGAAGAGCTTGGTGAAAGAGAGAGAGTAGCAAGTACTAGAATCTCCTTCAACAAGATCAAAGTCAACAACCAAGGTGCCTTGATTACAGAGGGATGATACCCAAGGGAGACTAAGCTCAAAGGTAGGTTTGAGTTCAAAACAAGTCTAAAGAGCTAAGGAGGGGTTCCAACTACTTATATAGTCACACATGGCCAGCCAGGACGAACAGGTACGCGAAGGGATAAGTTAAGGCAGTTTGGTGGGGCATTCCCGTCGGATCCGGTTTGTGTCCGGTCTGACCGGGCCTGTGACCGGGCTGTCCGGTCATGGGTCCGGTCTGACCGGGCCTGTGACCGGGCAGTCCGGTCATGGGTCCGGTCGACCGGGCGCAAACCGGAAATCTGCGAAGTTTCCGGTCCTGGGTCCGGTCGTCGCCCGGTACGAGGGAGCTGGCCCGGTTTGCGCCCGGTTGACCGGGCCTGTGACCGGGGCGTCCGGTTGTGGGTCCGGTCCGACCGGGTCCTGGACCGGCCAGCGTCCGTCTCTTCCTTGGAGCGCTTCGAGCGACGTCGGCTTCGGCTTCATGATCATCTCCATGTCCAGCTGTTTCTCTCCCTCCCTTGACCTTGGCGCCTCCTCTCCGGGGTCTTGATGCGCCTTGTACCTAATGACACATAGCACGTCGGCATGAGGTAGCAATCCATCCAAAGGGGTACCAAGATCAAGGGTGGTGAGGAGCGAGTTCACCTCATCATGTAGAGCCTTGGCTCGGGCTCGTGTCATCGGTCCACTTGGGGGACTAGTTGGTCTTGATGTAGTGTCGTCGGTGAGCGGGGCTACATCAGCACATATAGGAAACATTACTTAATGTTTGGACATGTTATTATTTGCTCTATCTTTTTCTTTCTCCCTGTCTTCACTGTTTGCCTTGCATTAGTCGGCTTGTCATCCTTTGATCTCATTGTTTTGTGCTAGCTTGTTCTGATTCAATTAAATCCCTGATCCCTTTTCATGATGAAGTTTGATTCTGCGCACTTCTTAAGGAAGTTTTTTCATGTGACAAACATGTTTTACATACGACGCAGCTTCCTGTAGATCACATGTTCCCTCTAGGTTTAAACAACAACAACAATGTGCACAAAATAAGAGCAAATAAAGAGGTCATCCCATGATCAGTTCAGCAAGACGCCTCAGCTCGAACTTCTTGATCATTCTCTTCACGTCCATCTTTTCATCATGGGTCCACGGACATGTTTGCTTCTCGACCATCTGCCAATCCCAGAGTCCATTGTAGTGAACATGGCCATCCTTGAGCAGAACAATGCGTCGCAACGATGTGCACATGCTGACAACATGCTTCAAAAGCCATATGTGGCGCTGCGTGAATCCAATGATTACTAGCTCCTTGAGGCGATAGTGCCGAAGATTACTGCGTGATTTCGACAAAATTACCCTGCGCCTTATGCAATCTGGTTCTGTTTTCGAGTGAGGCACATGGACGTGCAGGACCTCGAGTGATGGCGCGGTCATGAGGAGGCCGCGTGGCCATAAGATGTCCCAGTTCGAAGGTAGGTCGGCGACCAGGAGCCTTTTCAGGTACGGCAATTGCCTCTCTGAACGACTGGGCGCAATCCATCTTCTCAGCCCAGTGAATCGGATGACGAGGTTCGTCATGGTGGGGGACATACGGAGGAAACTGTCGAACTTATCTTTCACCCGTGGCCGTGTTGCCACTAAATCATCACCCTCTAGAGAGAATGTGATGTTGGTGTCCATGAGGCACGGAAGCGAGCCGAAGACGATCCTTGCAGTGTCGGTTAAGCAGCACGCCAGGCGGACAAGCATTGGGAGGTCTCGCAGCTCGATTGCCAAGAACGAGCACTCTTCCACCACGAGCTCCCTGATCTGAGAAGACGGCGCATCCACAACCAAAGTGTGATGTGCACAGCGGCAGGAGGTGAGGTGAAGAACCTGCAGCTGAGTGAAGTCTTTGAACACCCTCTCGTAGATGTCGACCGGCGTGGAAGCGGGCATGTCACGCAGGACGAGCCTGGTAAGCTGAGTGCCGTAGCTATGCAACTCCGGCAGTGTGCAGTACATGCCCAGCGTCAGGCTGCGAAGGCGCGACCGGCTGAGGCAGTCGTGAGGCAAGCTGTAGGCCGGCGTCTGATCATCCTCACCTGACGCTGGCCTGACGACGACCTCTAGATCTTCCACTCCCCATGCGCCGACCGCGGCGTTGATCATGCGGTCGGCACAGACGCCGTCGTCATCGTGTCTCTGAAAAAACTCGAGACGGAGGGTCTTCAAACGCCGGTCCTGGCCACCATCGGCCGCTTCCAGGAAGCTCGTGACTGCATTGGCGAACGTCCTCATCGTATCCATCTCGCAGCGCGCCATCAGACCGTCGAGTATCCTGGCCAAAGTCGTATCACGAGGCATGTTGCGCTGGCGGAGGGTGAAGGTCCGGTCGTACTCCGGCGGGAGTACGTCGCTCACCCGGAAGTCCAGCTCCGGCAGCTCACGCGGGATGCGCGCCCAGCGCCTGGCGAGGACAGCCGTCGAGAGCGCCGTGCGGGTGTCCAGTCTGCTTACTATGAGGAGGATCAGTTCGTCGGTGAGCGCGCTGAGGTGGTCCTCGCCGCCAGCCGTGCGCCGCCGCACTCGACGCAACGTCGGCATGGTTCTCGAGGGTATGCTCGCGATTAGGTATCCGGGATTAATGGCAGGTTGCTATATGAGGGGCCCGGCTAAGGCAGTTCGATTCGGACTGGAATTAAGGCTGGCAATCGGATCCGGGAGGCTATTGTTGTTCCCACCGTATGTTTTTTTGCATCTCTGATCGTCGTATAAAGTCAGATGTCGTTTTCTTCACGTATTGTCATGGTATCATGATCTCTAAGCAATCACACCTTTGTATATTTTGTATACCATGCATGGTCAATATATATCCATCAATGTTAAAATAGGTCTTAGGGTCGGAGAGTGACAAAAATTCGCTTTAGATCTCGAGCTACATGAAACCCTTTTTTTTCTTCAAAATTTGAAAACAACATTTAAAAATATTGAAAAATAATCATGCACAAATATAGTGGTGTACTCTACCAACATATAAAATCTCAACCCGAAACACCTTATAATTCGGGATTAACAAAAATGACGAAAATCAGACAGAATTTTGAAGTTTGAAGTTTTGCATTGGTTGCTACTTTAGATGTTAGATTTTTCCGTTTTTCTGCAACCCAAAATATGGGGTTATTTTGAGTTGGTTCTATTTTTTTCTTTGGTAGAGCACATTATGTTTTTACATCCAAACAATTTGCTTGCAATTTTTTGATACTTCGAAATGCCATTTTTGAATTATTCAAAAAACAGGCTCCATGTGTATTGATGCGAGTGGGCCAATATTAAGGTACCCTCTACATTTTTTCTTTCAATAAAATGAAATATTTTTTAATGACATCATTAGTTTGTAAAAAATAGTTTTATTTTTTTGCGCCAAAGAGGATAGGCGGTATCCTAGGACTTAGTTCAAATCCTAGCTAACACAATATTTAAAATAACTATTTCTAGCCTTCTTAAAACAAATCGAAAGATACACATCTAAGACCCGTGCGAGATCTATAAAAAAAGACCCACTGACCTAAAAGCAAGGGAGGTCTTGAATATAATTGGCTAGTTCTTCATAGAATCGGTGTTTTGGTTACACTGACTAGAGCATCCAATTCTAGGAAGCGATCCGTTTAGGTAGGTGAGGGTGCGATCGCCGGCCGAGAGAAGATACGTGGAGCGCCGGCCAGCGAGCGTCGCAAGAGGCCATTAGCATCCTAGCTCGCAGAGCCACCCAGAGGCTAGGAAAGTGAGCAACTACCGCGAGGCCCAGGAGAGTAGGACGGTTCTGAATAGTTGAAGAGTAGTAGAACGTACAATATTAAAAGAATCGGATTTTTTGTTTAACATAAAAGATTTAAAATTTATGAATTATAAGAGAATCTGCTAAAATTAACAATTTCGTCTACACAGATACCACATGCATGCAGCAGTTTCGTTTTTAGTTACCCCATGTTTTAGAGTCGATATTATTAGAAAAATCATAAAATTTATTTTCATACTATATCATTTGGTATTATAGACGTGGCTTTTTATTTGTTACTACGCACATGGTCAAAATTTTAAAATTAGAAACTCAAAATAATTAAAAAATAGAGAGAGAGAGAGAGAGAGAGAGAGAGAGAGAGGAGAATTTCACAAGTTAGCTGACGCCACACACGAACTTCAAAATCTTATTTCTTTCCAGACAACTGAGAACACATATCTTATTTTTCGAATTCGTCCTTTTGCACGTGTCGTCCAATCTGAATCACTTGCTCAATTTCGTTAAACCAAACTTGCACTCACATCACATCTCGACTTGTTCCTCCATATACAGAACCATAAACGCCTTGAAAACAGACGCTATCATGGTAACCACAGTAACGACTTAATAAGCAATCTCTGGAAGCGATAAATGACCCGCAAATCTTGATTTAGAAGAAGGAACTTGAAACTTCCATGTACCCTCCAAAGTTTGAATTGTACAGTTATGTTGACCATTTTCCTCATAGAAAGAGTGGTTGTGATATAACCCCGTGCAATGCACTCTCCGCTCAAGGAAAAAAAAAGCTTGGGACCTCTATGGAAACAAACATTCCATCCTCATAAGTGACAAGCTAGCGATACTTTAATGATCCATGCTCAAGTCTAGCTTGAAACCATATTGTCATGATTCAGCTCGAAACACGGCTCGCTACACACCACTCAGTCTAGCTAACAACAAGAACCATTATGGAGCTAGAACAACATCTTAGGGTTTAAAGTTCAGGTTTTAAGGTTCCTATCAAGACAGTGGCCTTGGTCTCCTCTGCAGCGATGGTCCTATGGGGTAGGGTCGTGGTGTAGCGCAAATTGGGTGGCGATCTGGATCTAGGTGGGAAGAGATCGAGTTCATCAATCCGGATGGGTTGAATTTGAGCAATGCGCAGTTTGATCTAGTTTCCATGTCGGGGCGACGGCACCTGATATGGCGTGATCGTCCGAGGTATGCTAGCACCCCCTACGTAGCGGGGCTCCGAGTTGGTTGAGTCATGCGACTATGTGGCTTGCATGCGGCATTGGCACTGAGTTGTGTAACTTAGGGTAACGGCCCAGGAGTCGGAGTTGTGTGTTTGCACGTTGTTGAAATAGCATCGTGTGGACGACGGGTTGACTCACTTGTGTTTTTTTTTTTTTGGCTCAGTGCCTCAGCCTCATAAATAGGGCAATGTATAGTTCTGGAGCCTGATTTTTCTTATGTACTGGGTTAAGTGTTTTCATCTACTCCCGCTATCCCATGAGAGTGGTCTTAGATTTGTGTAAAATATCTAGGTACATCTATCTAACTTTAGAGAAATTTAAGATAACGTCTACTGTCGGAAGGAGTATATGAATCACCTTGCTCTCCCTTGCCTTGAGAGGTTACGCGAAAAAGAAACAGCACGACATCTTGCAACTTGTGTATTCAAATGAATCACTAGTGCCACTCTGTTGTTACCCCAACGCTTGGTAATCAATTTCCGTTCTAAGTAAGCTACATTTTTCAATTCCATATACTGTGAAGCACAGCCATCTCTGTGAACCGAAGAGAGGTAAAAAATCGGCCCATTTATATGTAATAAGAGAAAATAGTAAAGCTTAATTGCTGCGGGGCCAATCTATCCTGCACATGAATTTAACCTGAAAAGTGAACCATGCAACCTAACACGTGGGCATCCTCACTTTACATTGCAAGAAAGCTCTCACAGGCACGAACAAAAAAAAAACGAGGTAAGATGCCACTTCATTGATCTGCAAGGAAACTACTAAAACTAATCCTAGTATCCTACCGCTCCTCTAAGAATCTAAGCTCTGCTAAACCGAGGTACGTGTTGACATTTACGTCCTTTGAAATCTTCTCTTTTGAAGAGACTGGTGGGCGTGCTCCGATCCGCCGCAAAAAGATGTCTGCCGCCTGGTTCCCGTACACCACAATCGAGAGGTTTTGATGTTAGCTTGAAGAGATGCAAAGTGTTGGCCATAGCCGATCAGCGTGATAGGCTCAAGAACTACCTGCATGGAGTCCTAATGATCCACCTGCAACAAGTGCAATTAAGTAAGATACTTCCATTTCTGGCCATATTGGGTGCTGATTTGATTCCGTTTGCAAGATACAACCTCCTTTCAGAAATAAATGACTCAACCTTATCTAGATACAGTTGTATCTATACTCTAAAATGCGTATAGCTACATTCATATCTAGCAAAGGCTGATTTAGTTATTGTCAAATGGATGGAGTATATTAGCTAATGTTAGCTCTGGATTACACAGCCCATTTTTTTTTTGCATCTTGTATGTATGCTATGTATTTTATGTGAGATCTTTTTCACGAGATATTGCATACACTCGTGTTTGTAGATGGAGTGAATCCCCGTACGGTAAGGCCATCTCCAACACAGAATCGCAAACAGACAGATGGTGCCCACGCAGCTTAAATGTGAGGCCCAACGGCAACCCTCAAACAAAGTGTCTGTTTTTTGGTCCGTGCAACCACACTTTCAAACCAAAAGTGGATTGAATTTGCCGGGACAGAACAAACATCGTTCGCGCCTCAGCATGTCCAGCCTGGCACATGCATGCGGGCTAATTAATGAGGAGAGATACGTGGCCCATGCCCGATTAGTTTATATCCATGGGGACGCGGCTCACATTTTTTTTCCAAACTTGTGTATTTTTGTCATATTTGTTGTATTTGCAATATAAGTAATTTCACATTATAAATTAGCACGGTAGTAGTGTACATTGTTGATTACATGTGGATAATTTTCAATTTCTTTTGAACAATGGCTTTTTCAAAATGAGGAGCACCGTTGGGCGTTGGGTGCACAGACCACCCAAAATGGACAACGGTTCGTTATTCTGTTCACGCGTCACCCGTAAACGAACCATATGATACACCTTTTGTGCTCGAAATGCATGAGACGACACCGTTGGAGATGAATATTAAGTGTAACGAGCCAAACTGGTTCATATAATTTAAGAGCATCTTCGGTCGCGTCCCCCAAACGGCACCGGATTGAGTGTTTGGGTGACGTGTTTGGTGCCGTGTTTGGGGGACGTCGCTCCCCAGCCACTTCCCCTAAACACCGTCCTCAAACATTAAAAATAATTTTAATAGATAGAAGAGAACTCTTTACTAATATTTAAATCGGTGCAACATAAACAAATTACATATAACACTTCAAAAAAACATAATCAAATTACATATAAATTATTTTAAATTACTTCTTCTTCTTCTTTGATGATGGCCCCGTCTCGCTGTCGTCATCACGGTGGCGCTTCCTGCTCGCCACCTCTTCCGAAGAGGCGGTGTCGGCCGACACGTCGGAGGAACTTGTGTCCTCCTCGTCATCGTCGGTGCACGCCGACCGCGCCTTCGCCTTGGCCTTCGCTTTCGCGTCCGCCTCCGCCTTCGCACGGGCCGCCGTCGCCTCCTCCTCTGACCATTCCTCCTCTGCGTCCTCCTCCATGGCCTGCCATTCCTCCGCGCTGTCAACTGGCGGCGGGGAATCATTGCAGCTGCTGGGCGTCCGGGCTCTGTCCCACCAATGGCGCCATCCTGGAGGCTTGCCCTCGCTGGAGGTGTCGGATGGAAGCTCAGAGATGTAGCTCATCGTCGTGAGAACAAGCTTGGATGAATGGCGGCCGACTGAAGATCCGAAAGCGCCTAGGTACGAGTCTTACTGAGCGCGGATGAACGGCGACACCGAAGTCGAAAAGAGCGGCGGTTGCTCCTCCGAGGAGTCCACGCTCCATTCCGGCGGTTGGCGCGTCGATCGACGCGGTTGCCAATGCGACGGTTCCGCTTCCCGGCAACTGCACCGTCGCTACATAGGCGGGGTTGAGCGTCTGAGCCGCTGGCGCGTCGGGCCCGCGCCTCCTCGCCTCTCATTTTGTTGTGTCCGGTGTGCCCGGACCGTTCCCTGTGTAGCGGAGATGGGCTCGGGGCGTCGGACACCGTATTGAGCCGCGCCGGACAAAAATGGCCTTTGAGGCGCGCGGCTTGGAACGTTTTTTATCCGGCTTGTCCCAAATCGCTTTGGGGATGGTTTGGGGACGCGGCTGTAGATGCTCTAAGGCAACAAACTTTTGGACTGCAACAAAACTTTGTCTATGTGTTGCATTACCCGATCGACGCATTTCAATGAAAAAAAAAATGCATGCTATAGTGCATGTAGAAGCTTTTGGATAGTCTTCAAGAGAAGAGGTTCGGGTGGTTTCCTATTCATGTGAGTTATTGATTGTCACTTTTCATTACTCACTCAAGTTACCGTGCCATGCATGATTAGTTAAGATTTATTACCAGCCGGTTTTTACAATTTGACAACAAACACAACATAGGCCAATACTAGAAAAGCTTTTGCAAGCGTAACCGCCTAAAGTCACGTGGCTATAAATAGGCAAGTGGCAAAAAAATAAATAAATCAGTTGGACCCATAGACACCTGTCACCAATCGGAGCTAGACAGCTCAACAATGGCGGACGGCCCGCCTCAACCGAACCAGAACCAGGAACAGGACCCGGACCAGGACCAGAACCCAAACCCGGGTGCGGGTGCGGGTGCGGGCGCCTTCCAGCAGCACCTGCCCTACGCGCAGTTTTCTGCCTCTCTCTTCGAGGTGCCAGGTTCGCCGTACCGGGCACGCTCTGCTTCGCCGCCGCCGCCGCCGGACCCGCCGGAGCCGCAGCCGCCGGAGCCGCAGCCGCCGCAGCCACAGCCGCCGCAGCCACCGCAGCCACCGCAGCCGCTACCGCCTCAGCCTCAGCAGCAGCCGCCGCAGCCACAGCCGCCGCAGCCACCGCAGCCACCGCAGCCGCTACCGCCTCAGCCTCAGCAGCAGCCGCCGCAGCCACAGCCGCCGCAGCCACCGCAGCCGCTACCGCCTCAGCCTCAGCAGCAGCCGCCGCAGCATCAGCCTCAGCCTCAGCCGCTACCGCAGCCTCAGCAGCAGCCGCCGCGGCAGCAGGGTCCGCCCTCTTCCGCCGCCGCGGACTCGCGCCCTTCCTCCTCCGCCGCCGCGGCCTCGCGCCCTTCCTCCTCCGCCGCCGCGGCCTCGCGCCCTTCCTCCTCCGCCGCCGCGCTACCGGATTTCGACCACGCCGCTCCGCCGCCACAGGGCTCGGCTACCTCCAACGCCGCCGAGGCAGTGCGACGTCGTTCGCCGCCACCGACGCACCAGGCTAAACGCCCTCGCCCCAGCCTGGACATGGTGAGGATCGACACTTACCGTCCGCCAACGGCTGCCTTCGCCGGGGGACCGAAGCAAGCTTCGTCTCGCGGGCCTGCCGCGCTCAAGGCCTCGGGTCACGCGACCCTGGTGCCGTCGGCCCCGCGAGGGCCGCCGGTTGTGCAGATGATGGATTTTTCCGACCAAAATCCTCCGACCCACCAGCGACTCCGACTACCCCAGCCGCGTGAGCGGGAGCAGCCTCTCCCACATCCAGCGGAGGCCGCACCGGTGCACGCACCGCTCCAAGGAGGAGCGCATCCTCTCCCGCAACCAGCGGAGGCCGCACCGGTGGCTGTACCAGAGATCGGACCGCTACAAGGAGGAGCGCAGGAGGATGCACCGGGGGCTGGACCAGAGCTCGGACCGTTGGAGGGTCAGGGAGCCTTCGAGGAGCACGATGAAGCCGAGGATGATCCTGCACCTGGAGTCGCCAACGCGGCTAAACCGGACGATGCTCAGGAGGCCGGGCATCCTTCAGCACCAAAGGAGGTGAATCCCCTGTTTGCTCCTCCCCCTCGACAGGGTTTCATTGATTCTTGATGATTCTCTTCCAATTTGTTTGCAATTTGTTGATGATTCTTGATGACAGGAGGCGGACGATGAGGGTGCACGGGAGGCGAGCGGACCCAATGCCAACTCCAGCGACCCGTCGGCACAGGGAGTGTCGGAGCGCCAGGTATGACTAGATGGACCAGCTTCCGTTGATTTCTCCTCCCCAGGATTTTCCTTCTTTGGGCTGGATTCTTGCAAAATCTTATGAATTCATTTGTTTCTCCCAACTCATAGGCACCCGGAGGCTCCTCCCAGCCTCCCCCCCCCTCCCAGTCACGGGCATCATTCCCTGAGGTGCGTCCCAATGTGATCAAATTGTTTCTGGACATGAATTGTGTAGAAATTTGTCTATAGAACTGTTTAGGAGTAACACCACTTCTGGGATCGATTGCCATTACTGCTTTGGTTCAGTACAGTAAGAATTTTTGTTTCATTTCAGTAGTGCTAAGAAAGAAAGATGGCAAGACGATTTTGTACAAGCTAACTCACTTGCTGCACATGCTTCTTATTCTGACTATACTTTGTCTTGTTTTGTTAAGGGTAATGTAACCAGTCTTGCAACTAATGATCAATACCAGCGTTTCGGGTTGTTAGAGGATTCAGATGATGGCCACTAGGCTGCTGAACATGGTGTACTAACTCGAGGTAAGTGGCAGATGTTCAATCCTGTTCAGGTTCCTTCTGTTCACCCATAATATAAGTCTAAATAATAACTGTTCTATAACTGATGTTATAAATAATGGGTGGCATTTCATGGTTGTGGGGTGATACTCTGATGTTATGGGTTGAGATAACTGAAAGATCTAATGAAGTTACTTTAAGTGGGGGTGTGGATACAGTTCAATGGTCTTTGACAAAAAATGGGGTTTCCTCTGTTAGTTCTCTGTGTAGAAAACTGATTCTGAATGATATTGGTTACCAACACAAGATAAAGGTAATTTTGTGGCTGGTTCAGAGAAACAGCATACTAACACAGACAATATTTGAGGATAGGGTGGCAGGGGAGTGATACCTGCCATTTCCGGGAATGAAGGAAAGTGTTAATCATTTTTTTTATGTCTTGTTTGGTGGCCAAAATGACCTGGAGCATCTTACAGTGTGATTTTCGTTTCAGAAACATTCCTTAGAATGTACAGGACTTATTTGGAGGTTCCTTTGCTAAATTTGACAAGAGAAATAAGGAACAGGTCATGGTAGTAATAGCCGCTGTTTTATGGACAATATGGATATAAGATAATTGGAGACCCATTTGTTCTGACTCACGTCATTGGCTACAGGCTGAACTCTTGGTCGATTTTACAGATAAGATAGAAAAGCAGAGAGATTCGAGTTTCTGCAGTATTCTGGACTTTATGGAAGGATATAAGCAGTGCATGTTTTGATAATAAGAAAATAACTGACCCAATTGTGTTAGTTAACATGGTTGGACATTGGATTAACAGGAAAAAGCGAGAACCAATGATGTTGGGGGCAAAGCTAATTGAGCAATGCAGCAAATGCGGTCTTGAAGGCTTCGCAAGGATGGATGATCATGGCCAGGGTGATCACGCAGGAAGAAAAAGGACATTCCAAGATCCTTTCGCATCATAGATGTGTTTGCGTCTTTAGGAGGGAAGTTCAGATGCTTTTGTGTTGCTTTCATTTGGTCTTCTGGCAAAAACTGACGGTTGCCTGAGGGCTGATATATGTGTTCTAGATTCAGTTTGCTGTTTTTTGAGATTCTCTCTGATTGCTGGTGATGTTGAGAGATGGACAGATGCTGGAGTTTTTATATATAGACAGTCTGGTTTCTGTATTGGAAATCCGAGGAATTCCCCTCAAGTTAGACTGTTCGAACAGGTGGCAAGTGAAGTTTTCAGAGCGGCAAAGGGATGGTGTCCATGAGTTCCCAGGTTAACAGGATAGTTTCTTTGCTGAGCGGTTTTCTCGAGCTGGTTGATGGCTGCAGATGATCCTGTTTTTGTCGTTCTTTGCTTAGATGGCTCTAGTTTGATGGTTGCATTTTGCTTGTACAAAAACTTTCTCTTTCTATAAATATCAGGTTCCCGTATGGTAATTCTATCCATCTGATGGGTTTGTGGTAGATGCTAGGGTTCTACCAGATCTAGGGCGGAGGTTGTATGGGTGGAAGGGAGGGTGGCGAGGCTGGAGGTGCGGACGTCGGCGACTCGGCGCCGTGGCCGCGCGTGAGGAGGAAGGCGGCGGTGCGCTGGAGGCGGCGGCTAGGGTTTAGGGATCCAGTCTCATGAGGGAGACGACAACAAATATGTTTATTGCTTGTCATAAAACGAAGGGGTACATGTGTTTATATAATAGGCTAGCTACTCGAAACCCTAGATAACTTGGGCTAAGCCCTTAATTCGGTCCACTATTAGACCTCTTCCGTGCATACTGGAGCCGACCATAACAGTTTGCCTTTTGGACTGCAAGCTGGATCATGATGTCCTTGAACAAGTAAATGTGGCTTCTCAAAAATTTGTGTACATACAATCTTACTTTGAGCTGAAATGGCAGTTATGCAGTGTCAGTGTTAATATTTCAGAAGTTCTGACAGTGGCAATCAAAAAAATTCAGTGGGATGGCATATTAACAGTGACAATCCTCCTATGTGACCTATGACCCCCTCCGATAGTCTGCTCCAACAATCACGGGCTTCTTGGAGCTGGCAGCCATGAGGCACGAGCCTAGCAGCGATTCATGGTGCAGTTTTTCAGTGGACAACTGCAGACAGATACGAAATTCAGTTAACTGAAGACAAACACCAAATTCAGCTAACTACAGATATAGACCAAGTTACGCCGAAACGGGCAGAGGCAGCGGACAACTCGCTATCTTCCTGCTGCCTCCTTCAGCTTGGCCGCGCTGTGCGTGCGCAACGGAGAATGACAGGGGATGGGAGAGGCGTATTCTAGCAGTTGTACAAATATTTTATGTCGAGTGCACTTGTTAGTAGACCGCTAAGTAATTCCATGATCAGACTACTCTCTCATGTGCCAAGTTATTGTGCTTTGCAGTGTGCTGTTTTGTGCTTCTTCCCATGTTTTCATCTAGTTTTTGTTTCACATTTATAGAGACTTTTTTGCTTGCTGCATCAACCCTATTTATAAAAGTTGCTATTATTTGAAGATTTGACTTATTCATGTGAATTTTTATAGAGGCTACATCTTAGTGCAAGATTGGAGAAGCTGCTAGGACACTTCCTGTAGACTAAAGTTACATATGGTTGGCCAGGCCGTATCATTTATGATGGCATGATGGTTCAGAGTCGTGCTTCTCTTTTGATGCCTTTTCAATTATACTTGGTGATCTATCTCAGGTCTCTAAAGTTATCCTTTCTTTAACTTTATAAACTATTTTATTTATTTTGCAGTACTACCATACAAGTGTATTTGCTTTTTCAGCATCGAGGAGGTTTCTGGCAACAAATCTGTTGGGGAGGAACTCACTGTCGTCGGATCTCAATGCACGGAGTCCCCCCCTTCGCATTCATGATGGTGGTTCCATGTGTTGATGGGCTATCCAGGCTGCTTTACAAGAATGTCTTCCTAATCTTATTTTGTTATGCTGATACAAAGCGTGATTTTGTTACTTCTTACAATGCCCAATGTTACATCTGATTTTATAAGCATAATGATGGAAATGCAGGTTCATGGAGAGTATCTTGCGTGTGGGTAGTCACAGAGGCAAAGGTATAAGGTGTTCTCTGTTCCCTGAACTACTTATAATATCTGGGAATTCAGTGGTAGGGTTCTCCACAAATATTAAGTTTTGTCGTACATTAGGGAACTAACCATGTTGTTCCATATGCCATACCCTGTTATATACGGGATGTGGCTTTCCATATTCAACTTCACCTGTCAATTTGAAGCTCATTTTAGTTTGGATCAAAACTTCAATTGAAAAATGGTTGTTTATTCAAAGTGACACTTTTAATTTATCTGTTAGCTTTACTGGAACCTCTTGCTTTTTATTGGAATCTAGAAGGTCTTTAAGACTAATAAAGAGCAGCCCGGTGCATGAACCTCCCACTTTGCACGGGGTCCGGGAAGGGGTCGGACCACAATGGGTCATTCTACGCAGCCTTTACTTACAATTTTCTGCAAGAGGCTGTTTCCACAACTTTAAGACTAATACATTCAGTTATTTCTGTATGGTGAATTTTCCCTATGGGCACACTTTTATTGATACTTCAGGTCATGGTTTTTTTTTAATGATACCGCAGCAGAGTGTGGAGGGCTATATTCAGGTTGAGCAAATTGTTAATGTAAATGTTTGAAGATGGTTTGTCCACTTGCTAGATAGATAAAGGAACTCATCTTGTCCCTTTAGGTATTAACATGCGCCTGAATAGAAATTCTAGCTCTTATGCTCAGTTGACGTGCTTAGGTCTGCAGCACAGACTGGAGGTCTATATTCATGTTGCATTCTTGGTCTGAGTAGACTGTTCATGTAATGTCATGTAATGTTCAAAGATAGTTTGTCTACTGCTAGACAGATTTCATATTATCCATTTAGATATTCCCATTCTTCTAAATAGCATTGTTTTTCATTTTAGGAATGGTTAGTAGTTGCTGTGTCCTTGCAATCTGTAGAGCATTTCCAGTATGGGTAGTATTTCTTTTTTGTACTTACTGATCTTTCGTGGCATGGACTCAAGTATTTTCTTGTTGCTTATTTCAGACATTTGCACCCAGTCTGTGGGGCTGTTGCAGATGAGTTTTTACTTTATTTGTTTGTAATTCCCGTGATGACGGAGATTCCATGTGCTCCGAGCCTTTTCTGCCTTCGGTTTGTTCTATGTTTTTTCTGTCTACTGCTGCCGTCATGTAGATTGGTAGTTTCTTTGTCTTTGCACAGGAGCTTGTTCTCTTCTCTGTTTATGTTCTTTGTACCATACCGTCTGAAGCTTTTCATTTGATGTGGCCTGAAAACAGTTATTGTTTTTTTTTCGCGTGAATCTGTTTTTGCAGTAATTTGTGAAAACCAAAACACATTTAGCAACCGAGAGATGTAAAATATTGTTTAGTTAAAAAGTAACCATACCACAAATGATAGAGTATGTTCAAAACTCTAGTTAATTAGCTGTGCAAAATATAATCGTTATTTTGCTGGACCAGAGGATTAGACATGCTTAGTAAGCAATAATACAATCTGGATTATTAGGCTGTTGCTTGGCCAAGTATTATGTTTGTACGTACAATTTTAATGGAGCTTACCTAGGTTATACACAATATTTTTTGGAGATCTTGATGTTGTTTTTTTTTTTTTAACACAGTGCAGTCTTTCAATAGATTTATTCCTCTCCCTTTCAGAATCAACTAGAAGAAGATAAGGAGCTAGCGATGTCGCAAGCAGGAAATACCGAACAGGAGATACATGACAAAAGCTATAGAAAAGTAGAGTACTAGTGAGTATCATGCTAAATGATATCAAGATCTGTGCTGAGCATCAAATGGTTTCAGGTTACTATTTCCAAAGGTCTTCGATTTGTAATTATGTGCAAACAGTGTCACTCTGGCTGAGTTGTGATAAAGCCTCACGAGAGAGGGTCCCTCGTCATATTAACTGTATCTAAGTGCATAATTCCCACGATTGGCGTCTCCCTCATCAAGACGCCTTTGTCCAGCAGACCAGTGTTCCATGTTTGATTGCATTCACCAAGATCTAGGAGCTAAATTTCGCTACCGGGATTGTATTCGGTCGTTCCTTTTGGATAGAGGAAGGTGACATGGTTGCCAGCAAACTTGCTGCGCAGCAAGTTTAAGTGGAATGTATTTCCAGTAAAAAAAAAGCAATAGGCAAACAACACAACTCCATCAAGGAATATATATACAAATATTGTAGTTTGAGAATTGGACAATGGATATGGATCGAATGAATCTCAACTTAGAACAAACAAGTTTTAGATACGGCCCACTAGGTTCAACATTGATCACAAGATGCTTTCGGCCCCTTCTTCGGCAACACCACAACATTTGTCGAATTGATCCATTAGGTCTGCCTTATGGAGAGTGTTGAATTATTCGATGGCCCACATGAGATTGTCCTTGATGACATCCACTAGAAGAAAAAGAGGATTCCATCCACCCCCATTAGTCCCCAAAATATTCGAACCGCGACTAAAGTGGTCTTTAGTCGCGGTTCGGGAGGCGACCCGCAACCAAAGGTCTGGACCCAGCGGGCTCGCTCGACAGCTGGGGGACGGGAGGGGCTTTAGTCCCGGTTGGCCTGACCAACCACGACTAAAGGTGCCCGAAGACCTTTAGTCGCGGTTGGCCAGGCCAACCAGGACTAAAGGCCCACCCATATATATACCATTCAGCACACTCACTTAGCCATTTGGTGCCACTTCTCTTCACAATCTTCACAAGTGGGTGGTGGGTTTGCTTTTGGTTCCTCTTATGCACACAAGGTGTTCGATGAATGCCCGAGAGAATGAAAGAAACATGATATGAAGTGTCCGAGCCACACTTGAGCTTTCTCATTTATTTTTCCTCCTCGATCGCGCTTAGCAACTTGAACCTTTCATGTGTCATTGATAAAATATGCATGTGTGTAGTTCATTGTTTAATTTCTATTATTTCTAGCTAGCTAGTTAGTCTAACAAATGTATGATGGTTAATTATATACTTTATATAATAATAATGCAGATGAATCGGCAATGGATGTACATTAACCAACTCTCCGGCGAGTTCATTACGGGTTTGAAAGATTTCCTCGTAGTGGCTAATGCGAACAAGCAGGGGGTTTTGTTATCTATCCATGTGTTGCCTGTAAGAATCAGAAGGGTTACTCTTCCTCAAGAGAAGTTCACCTGCACCTGCTTCGGCACGGTTTCATGCCAAGCTATAATTGTTGGACCAAGTATGGAGAAAGAGGGGTTAGAATGGAAGAAGATGAAGAAGGGGATGATATCATCGATGACAACTATCCTGATCATTTCGGTGATATTTTCATGGAGAATGCTGATGGTGGGGAAGGTGAAGGGGAAGGTGAAGGGGAAGGTGAAGGGGGTGGTGAAGGGGAAGGTGAAGAAGAGGCACGTGATGAGCCCGCTGATGATCTTGATCGGACCATTGCTGATGCACGGAGACGCTGCGAAACTGAAAAGGAGAGGGAAAATTTGGATCGCATGTTAGAGGATCACAAAAAGTCGCTGTACCCAGGATGCGATAATGGTCTGAAAAAGCTGGGATGCACACTGGATTTGCTGAAATGGAAGGCACGGGAAGGTGTAGCTGACTTAGGATTTGAAAATTTGCTTGAAAATGTTGAAGAATATGTTTCCAAAGAATAACGAGTTGCCCGCCGATACGTACGAAGCAAAGAAGGTTGTCTCGCCCTCTAGGTTTAGAGGTTCTGAAGATACATGCATGCATTAACAACTGCATCCTCTACCGCGGTGAATACGAGAATTTGAATGAATGCCCGGTATGGACTGCATTGCGTTATAAGATCGGAGGCGATGACCCTGGTGACGATGTTGAGGGCGAGAAACCCAGGAAGAGGGTTCCCGCCAAGGTGATTTGGTATGCTCCTATAATACCACGGTTGAAACGTCTGCTCAGGAACAAAGAGCATGCCAAGTTGTTGCGATGGCACAAAGAGGACCGTAAGTCGGACGGGGAGTTGAGACACCCCGCTGATGGAACGCAATGGAGAAAGATCGACAGAGAGTTCAAAGATTTTGCAGCTGACGCAAGGAACATAAGATTTTGTCTAAGTATAGATGGCATGAATCCTTTTGGCGAGCAGAGCTCCAGCCATAACACCTAGCCCGTGACTCTATGCATCTACAACCTTCCTCCTTGGTTGTGCATGAAGCGAAGTTCATTATGATGCCAGTGCTCATCGAAGGTCCGAAGCAACCCGGCAACGACATCGATGTGTACCTAAGGCCATTAGTTCATGAACTTTTACAGTTGTGGGGCAGACCTGGTGTACGTGTGTGGGATGAGCACAAAGAAGAGGAATTTGACCTACGAGTGTTGCTTTTCGTAACGATCAACGATTGGCCTGCTCTTAGTAACCTTTCAGGACAGACAAATAAGGGATACAATGCATGCACGCACTGCTTACATGAGACTGAAAGTGTATATTTGCCAAATTGTAAGAAGAGCGTGTACATGGGGCATCGTCAATCTCTTCCCCGAAATCATAACGTAAGAAAGAAAGGCAAGCATTACAACGGCAAGGCAGATCACCGGCCGAAGCCTGCGAAACGTACTGGCACTACAAGAAAAGTTCTAATAGACAACGTCTCAAAATCGTCCGCTAAGGGGTATTTTTCGTCGCCTATGGGCCTAACCCGACGTTATGGGTTCTGTTTTGGAAACTGCGTCAGGCAAAGTCCTACCACGATTTTTTCGGTCCGTCGCGCTTGGGCGCCCTTCCGCCACGGAAAATCGGACCGTTGCAGAAGTGTTTCCGGGAGCCCGTTGACTGCTGACGTCATGCAAGCCGACACGTGGCGAGACGCCGTTAGCGCGGTTAACGGCGTTAACCACTGAAACCCCGTGGTAGATGGTAGGCCCACACGAGGCTCGCCACGTCTTAAGCGGGCCGGCCCATTAAGTTTGCGGGCCGGGCTAGGCGACTTAGTTTGACCGGTCAACTATATAGTTGGGCTGGTCCATTAGTTACGTGGGCCGGGCCTAACCTCTAAGGTTGACTGGTCAAAAGATTAATGGGCCGGCCCACTAAGCATGTGGGCCGGGCCGAGCTGCAATCGTTTGACCGGTCAACGAGCAAAGGGCCGGCCCACAAAACATGAGGGACCCGGTTTCTGTTATCGGGCGGCCCATTTACCAAGTGGGGTCCACCTTAAAGCAAGTGGGTCGGCACATGAAGTTATTGGGCCGACCCATTAGCTTCGTGGGTCCCATTTTCCTCCTATAGGGCCGGCCCATTTAGTACGTGGGGTCCACAATAGATTAAATGGGCTAGCCCAACAAGCCGGTGGTCGGGCCAAAATCACGAGTGGGTCCCACTTTCTCGTTAAAGGGCCGGCCCATTTAGTATGTGGGGTCCACCATATAGCAAGTGGGCCGGCCCAACAAGTTAGTGGGCCGGGCCAAAAACACGAGTGGGTCCCACTTTCCGGTTAAAGGGCCGGCCCATTTAGTATGTGGGGTCCACCATAACGTAATTGGGCTGGCCCAACAAGAAAGTGGGTCGGGCCAAAAACACGGTGGGTCCCACATTCTCGTTAAAGGGCGGCCCATTGAGCAAGTGGGGTCCACGATATAGCAAGTGGGCCGGCCCAATAAGTTAGTGGGTCGGGCCAAAAACACAGGTGGGTCCCGCATTCATGTTAAAGGGCCGGCCCAGTTTGTAAGTGGGGTCCACCATAACGTAATTGGGCCGGCCACAAGA